>NW_016219362.1:0-1552 GCF_001687245.7 Rhagoletis zephyria | reverse complement strand
ATATTAACATATAGGTAGTTTATATGTAAGTCGGTGTTGGATCTGAATCTGTTTTACTTTGTATACGAATATTTCTCGTGGAGATTTTGAAATTGTNAAACTATAAATTTAGACTATCTTTGGATCTGAATCCGGTGGAGATTCGTTTTACTTTGTACACGAATATTTCTCGTGGAGATTTTGAAATTTTTTAACCGCTTAAGTTTCTTCCGTCAGACGCATATGTATGCATATTAACATATAGGTAGTTTATATGTAAGTCGGTGTTGGATCTGAATCCGTTTTACTTTGTATACGAATATTTCTCGTGGAGATTTTGAAATTTTTTAACCGTTTAAGTTTCTTCCGTCAGACACATATGTATGCATATTAAAATACAGGTAGTTTATATGTAAGTCGGTGTAGGATAAAATACACTAAGTATAATATATTTTATGGCCTTCAAATAGTTACACAGAATAAAAAAAATACCAGTCGAGCCTTGGTTTCACAATTTCCTTGAAAAGGCGAGCAAATGCTTTTGTTTGCAAATAACCTTTTTGCCTGAAGTTCTAGGAGTAGGAAAAGTTTGCTAACTACTAGCATTCTAACGAAAAGGAAAAAAATAAACCTTTCCAGATTCTTCGAAACCTTCAAAGGTATATGCCAGCATGGAACGACATTCTTACTGATATAAAGTATCGCCACACTAGTCCCGTAATCGATCTCATTTTTTTCTGTGGACTTTTATTATAAGCAAGTTTGCAAAATATTGCCTACTTTTTAAGAAAAAAAGATAAGGCTGCGACTTGAAAAGATACAGGAACTTAATAACAATTTTAACTGCAATAGCAAAATTAAAGGCATTAGAGAGTCTTTGACCGAGTTAATTACAACTGAGAACACAACAAACTATAAATTTAGACTAGCTATGCAACTGGATCTGGTTGAGATTCATTTTCGATTTCATANTGGTAGAGATTCATTTTCGATTTCATGCAGGTCGTATGGAAATTGGTCTTCTTTGAGCATTTCCACTGCTTCTGGAAACATCTCTTGACTATTCACTTTACTAAATTTTGGTTTTATGTGCGTTATATAGCGATCTGAACTTATCAAAAAGTTGTGCAGGATATTTTCGTTGGTTTGTATTCGGCCAATCTTTCGCGAACGTCTTTATTTTTTCCTTTTCGTTAGAATGCTAGTAGTTAGCAAACTTATTCTACCTGCGACGCTTTCAAACCACTGTATTGTATGTTGTCCTTAATATGCCTTTAGCATGTACTAAGCGATTATTGGTGATATATAAACAAAGGGTAGGTAGAGAGATTTTGATCAGGTGGAGAAGGACTTGGCTTCACTTGGCGTTTCCAATTGGCGTCAGTTGGCACAGAGCAGAAACGACTGGCGTGCTTTGCTGAACTCGGCCAAAATCGCTTAGGCGGTTANATGAGTTGTTTAAAATATACACATGAAATGTTTAAAATTACAAACATTTTGAAAGTAAAAATATATTTGCACGAATGAAAGTATTCAACTCGGAACCCGCTGGTGGTAGCAGAGGAAGGGAGGC
>NW_016219361.1:0-1552 GCF_001687245.7 Rhagoletis zephyria | reverse complement strand
AGCATGTGTTGAAAGTGGGAACATATATGGGTCGTTCTTAAAAAACATGACCAATTGGTGTCCCCAGACTTTACTATTTTATATTTTGTTTCTTCAAAAAGAAAATAGAAAAATATCTGCATTTTTATAAATTATTATCGATTCTACGTAACTATATTATAAAAAAAAAAAAATTAATTATCTGAAAATAACTTAAAAAATATTTTCAATGTCAAGATCATAAGGCAAATGTGGCAAATAGTTTACTTCTTCGAATCGAGGACGTTTCGAGATTTAGAAGGGGGATAGTTAACACAGCAGCTAACATAACTAGATATGTTCGGCGAACATAACCGCAAACGCCATTCAAAGTTTCCACTGGATTTTCTATGCTGGAATACTTGCTACAAGAACACATACATACAGCTGCATACCATAATTCTTATCATCTTTATCATTGGTAACATCTCCATATCGCCATCATATCATCAGCAAGGGTAAAAAGCAACACCGTAACATCTACCTATTGTTTGGTGACCATCGCGCATAAAAACGCTCTAATTGATGCGGTGCCAGCAGAGTTGTTCCTGCACTCAGAAAGCTGATGCTGTGCCCTTTTATGGTCATCCTCACCAACAAGAGCACATAGCAACAGCTTAACATCCACCGTTGTAAGGTGACCGACGCGCATAACAACGCTCTAAGTGTTACGGTTCCAGCAGAGTTTGTTGCTGCACTCTCAATGCTGGGCACAACAAGATCTTATGATCATCGTCACCAATTAGAGCACATAGCAACAGCTTAACATCCACCGTTTGTTAAGCGACCAACGCGAGTTACAACGATCTATTAAATGTTACGGCACCAGTAGAATTTGTTGCTATACCCACATACAAAGCCAGGCAAATGGTTTTAAGCCTACTAACAACATCACATGGAGACACAGCTTGATGAATGCTTGGGCTTGGGCTTTGGCTTTGGCTTAGTTAACAAAAGGCCAGAGCTTCAATTGTAAAGTAGACACTAAACGAGTAAGATCGCTATCAATAAATCTACTAGAATAAATGTGAAACCAAATTGTTTAACGTATATTGGCAGTCGCAGGTAATGCAGATTACAATTCTTAAGCGAGAATTCTTCTAGTTAAAGATATACAGTAAAATTTTCTTTCCAACCGAAGTAAAACAAATTTTATTACCCTTTAAAGTTTGTCGCATACGTTATTGTAAGTACGAAAATTTCAATCAAATACATCAAAACCAATGTTAATTGCAAATTATCCATTTAAATTATTTAGAATACTTGTAAAACAATGAAACGGTGGCGGGAAGAGTTCTCAATAAATACATTTTATTACTTACAAGAAAAATTGTCGCGTACGTTATTGTCTTTTTTTAATATAAAACTAGCCAGAGATAATTTCTCTTAAAATATGAAAGGATTGTAGAGGTACATTATTTAGCTTAGTTTAGGAATATTTAAAAAAAAGAAAAACTCCCATGATTCGCAGACTTTCGCATATACATATGCGTGTTTCCATGAAAATGTAAACCGAAAATGCAAGCAAATGAAT
>NW_016219360.1:0-1552 GCF_001687245.7 Rhagoletis zephyria | reverse complement strand
GCAAATTTTTAAATTGTAATTAAGAAACGTAAAGTGAGAACGCAACCGAGTGCAACTAAACTTAAAAAAGTAAACAAATAAACGGACATACATACATAAATCCTCATAAAGATGAGAAATTAAATTAAAAAAAAAAAAAAACTATAATAATAACAAACAAACCCACGGATCAGTTAAAAAGTCATAAATCTACAGTTTAATTTTATGGACTTAAACAAATGCAAACTGATTAATGCCAAATAAGCTGAAGGCACTGATTAGGTGGCCTTAATTAAAAATCTCTCATCTCGATTTGGGATTGATATTGATGTGCCAACACCCTAAATAGGGTATTATACGAAGTTTGTAGGTATATAAATGGTGGAAGTGGATGGCGACAAAAAATGCTATGGCTAACAATTACAACGTTAAGCTTATTTGTAGTGATATCTGGTGTCTGCTGATATCGAATTTAATGGATCACTTTTTTTGTGCTATGAATTTGTCACTACTCGAGTGATGAATGCATTTGTTGGATGAGCTTTATTTATGGGTTTTTGTTCAAGGGCTTTGATAGAAAAACGTCTTCGATATCAATAAATTTTCATCCATTCATATTCATTTAACAGACCGATAGACTTCTCTTTGGCGGTAATTATTTTTATTGAAAACCCATCAACTAAGTATAGCCAACAATTAGAAAAAAGCAATTATCCCCAATGATGTCGGATGATGGTGAGGACATAACGCAGAAGCTTAGTTCAAAATAAAATAAAATAAAGCATTCGCGGCGAATTATTTTTTTTTTTTTAACTATTTTATGTGCGGGAACCCTTTCGCCAAAGTGTATTGATGACAGAAGAACGACAAATGTTAATTGGTGACTCGGACTTGCTACAATTAAAAAAAAATTTGTTTGGAATACAATACGACCTAATGCAAACGTTCATACTATTGAATGTATAGTTGAAATCCGTGACGCATTGAAATCATGATAGCTGATATCTTTTTGTTATTCTTTAAACTGTGAACACTTCTACAAACCTCATTAACTCGTAGGCGGTGTTCGTCGAGTGTGGACGCACTAAGAGCGCCTCCTGCTGGCCCATAGCATAAGGTTGTTGTTGTTGTTGATGTCCATCCGAGCGCAGCTGTATTCCCTGCTCCTCCAGCGTTGTGTACTGCACGTAGCCCAGCGTTTGTCGCAGTGGCGTCGAACTCTTCAACATGGTGCGTCGGTAGGCTCGCTCGAACGGTGTGCGCGACATGAAGGACATGCCAGCAGCGCTCTGTTCATTGGACAACAATGTGCTGACACGATCATGCGAATAGAGCTCCGTTAGCGAGCCATGGGTGTGATGTTGTTGTAGCTGTGGATTGTGGCTATTCGATGTGCCAGCCAAGGATGACGGTGAATCAACGACGTCATAGTTAAGCAAACGCGCAACAAATGAAGGCGGCGAAGGCTTCTCTGCCGACTGTGTGACCAGCGGGAAATTCGGCTTGCGACCCGAAGTCGGCGTGAGAAAGGGATCGGGTTCGACGCGCTCCGTCACCACATCCGGTATGGTGC
>NW_016219357.1:0-1552 GCF_001687245.7 Rhagoletis zephyria | reverse complement strand
TAATACATATTGTCTTTGTCCATTTAACAGCAATGGAATTTACTTTGGAGCTCATGGGCCGTACAATTTTTCTAGCGAGACATATTGTTTTCACATAAAATTTTTACACACCCAAAATTGAAGGATAAAATAAATAGATAAAAATAAATTTTCAATAAAACTGATTTGTGTAGTCCAGGGACGTCTTTAGTAAATACTTTGGAGGCTGTTTTAACATATCCTATCTTATTATATATTTCTTAGCTTTTCTACATTCTGAGAAGTTGAGAGAATGAAGTCTAATATGCTTTATTGGCCAACTACAATGTTTGATTTAATTTTTTGCAATCATTAGTTCATTTCGCTTGGGGAGTCACAATGCCCATACCGGCTTTTTTTGAAATTTCGGACACAAATTTTCCAATAATGGTTATAGGCTAAAACAAAACCGATATCTAAAGGGCGTGTAGAACCTCCCATACAAATCGAATATTTCATAGTGCATATCTCTGGAAGTATTTGTGGTAGATTCCTGGAACTTTGTATGGATATATGTATGAAGTCAATCTGAAGCTCATGGAAAAATATGAGTTTATTGGAAAATGCGGCGTGCCACCGTAGAACTAGGAATAGAGGTAAATGAAATCAATCCCAAACCTATGAAAAATGGGGGTATATGAAAAAAATCTCGTAGCCGTTGAAAAGAGCTAGCCAAGGGGAGTTCATGTCAAGGTCAAATTCCGATGATTTTTATTGAATTTTCAGGTTTATTCAATGAATTTTTCCCTACTTGACCTTCAAATGACCACGAACATGGCATGATGGAGGCTAACGAACCTCGGATTCGCATTCAGCATGTCGAATCAAGCTCGGAACACTTTGACGACTGCAACTTCACGACGTAACGACAGCGACATCATTTTGTCGACAAATGTCGCCTTGAAGCCAGCTTCTTAAACATTTTGAAGACCTCAGCGACATAGCAAACAGCCGATTTTAAAGTTTGACATTTTGGTATATTTATTTCACAAATTGTGTATTTTTATTTAAGTAAATAAGAAAAACATGAACAATCAAGAATATGTGATTAATTTTGCGACAATTTAATTTTGCAGCACTACATCTACTCATTGTCGCCGGCAAAATTAGAAATAGATTTAATTTGGCGACGTCGACAAATGCAGTCCTGCAGCCAAGATGTCGTGCTCTCGTCAAAATAATTGTGTCCGTAAGAACGTGTGTATTTAAAATTTGACAGATGCTGCTTGTCGCTTGCTGTCGTCAAAGTGTTCCGAGCTTAACATAGGGATATATAGGTTTGGTTTAATATGCATACACTTTTCTTTTTTTGTAAACCTGTGTAAATTAAAATCCCTTTTTTTTCCCTTGTAATAATTTTTTCTGCAAAATATCCCTCAAATAGGGAAATAACCCACAATTTGGCATCAGTGATTCGAACTCGGATCTCTTGAATGGCGTGCCAGAGCTTTGCTCTGTCGGCAATTGCAACTGTTGCAGCGTCGCGAGCAAAATGGCTTAAATAGGTACTTATGCTTTTCACGGGGAATGAATT
>NW_016219355.1:0-1552 GCF_001687245.7 Rhagoletis zephyria | reverse complement strand
TTTCATGTGACTTTTTTTAATCTGATGAAGGAGAAGATAATAAGAGCTGCAGAACTGAACTGGTCAGGAACAACTTACCACAAGAGCGTGCGATTTTTGGCTTATGCTGATGACATCAACATCATCGGTAATAAAAACCGCGAGGTCTANTAGTGCAGCGAATTAAACTATAGCGGCTCCGCTGGCTTGGCCATGTCGTTCGAATGGACACCGACGCTCCAGCTCGGACAGTATTCAACCAAAAAAATAAGAAAGCTGGGACCTCACGATTTCACAATTTCATAGAGTGTTCCGTATATTGAATGTCACTAAACTACCAAACGGCTGGACCGATTTCGTTCATATTTGGAGCATATGTCAGTACCTTGAAGGGAATATTTCGACTAAAAATTTAATTGGTAGCTGGCGCTGGGGTCGGGATATTTCTAAAAACTTTATTTATTTGCATATTTGGCTCATATTTGGAAAAATTGGTAGCCAATTGAAAAGGAATATTTGGACTAGAAAATTACATCGTAGGAGGCCCTGGGGTCGGGATATTCCTAATTTTCTTATAAAGTGGAAGAATAATGTATATCTACACATATACATACGTCACAATAAAATGTTGAAGCCCCTTTTTTGAAGGCACCAATATATCTCTGAAACCAACTACGCTGGGCATCTGAAACTTAATACGAATGCATAAATTGTAAATACCCTACTTATGGCGAAAAGTGGCAGTTATGGGAAAAGAGGGCGTGGCACGTCCCATGCAAACTTAACTTCTCATATCGCCTATCTCTTGAATCGCCTTATGCTAACGTCATGAAATTTGAGCAACAGCTACTTGCTGTCTCCATTAGCGTACAGCCATAGCAGGGGATTATTAATAAGAGCTAGTACCGTCCGAAAACACTACAGTACAGATATATCAATAAACACGTACGNAAAAGGAACACACACGTTTATAAATAAACATGTGCACAACTCATATACAAAAACGGCACTCAAGTACACAACACATTGACAAAAACCGTACTAGACTGTCTCGCTTTGATTTCGGAATGCTTACACATTGAGAAGTTAGCTTACTGCCAATATAGAAGTATTACATATATGTAATGTAATGTAATGTAATGTAATGTAATGTAATGTATGTAATATATTATAAATGTGAAAGTTTGTATGTTTGGATGTTTGGGAAATCATCACGCGGAAACGACTGAACGGATTTGAATGAAATTTTGTACGCAGATAGCTTATGGGCCAGATTGGTTAATAGGCTATTTTTTTAAGAGTTGACACCTGTTCAAAAAAGTTTAATTTATTTAATATGCGGGAACGACTGAATGGATTTGCATGAAANTCTTACTAATATTATAAATGTGAAAGTTTGTATGTTTGGATGTTTGGGAAATCATCACGCGGAAACGACTGAACGGATTTGAATGAAATTTTGTACGCAGATAGCTTATGGGCCAGATTGGTTAATAGGCTATTTTTTTAAGAGTTGCCACCTCTTCAAAAAAGTTTAATTTATTTAATATGCGGGAACGACTGAATGGATTTG
>NW_016219354.1:0-1552 GCF_001687245.7 Rhagoletis zephyria | reverse complement strand
ATAATTAATGACTAATTGGGCAGCAGTAGCTGTTAGTTGCGGTAGCAGAGGCAGCATTGTTACATACAGCGCGTTGCATTGTAAATTATAGTAGTTACGTATACGTAACGGTGCACGGTCAAATGAAGTAAATAAAATTGATGAATAATGCCAATGGTGGGCATCTCGGCGGAGGTAAATGGGAGGGAGTGCGATAAATAGAGGCATATTGGCAAAAGGGTTGCAAGTAATGGTGGTAAAAATATAATTGTGCATGGATTGTTGACGTGTAATAACAGCAAAAAAAAAATAAAAAAACAATTGATGTTAACAGTTCAAACGTGAATGGCAAAAATCGTGTTAATTAGGTGAAACTCCAAATGCAAGTAATTACAAAATACGTGTCCATATACTAGCAATTGCTTTGTTGTAAGCAAGTTCTCTTTTACAACAAATTTTCTTAAGGCTGTAGAAAAATAGAAAACGAAATTGTAGGGATATACCACCTACGGCATTAATTTTATCTATGTATGAAGATTAGTCAGTCACTTTCTGAAATATGTTCTCAGTTCTGCCATTACTTATCGGAGACTAGCCAGCAATCGGAACAATGGGATTTTCTGAATAAATTGGTGCTAAAGAAAGCCAAGGAAGGCCTGTCAGATTTCGTAGTCAGGATGGTGTCTTTTTTTTTTGTTTTAATTCGCGGTGTTTACCTTAAAAGGGAAACAACAATGAATGGCTTCTTTTACAAAGTCAACGACGCCTTAAGGCCGGTCCACATAGAACTTTCGCGTTGGCTTTGGCGTTGGCATTGGTTTGACAGAACGCACGTTCAAAGTATGCTTGCTACAATGAACGCCTGGCAGCGAATGCTTGGGCCACTAAATTAACATACTAACGACAGATAAATTAATATTTCATATCAATAATTGCATTAAAAACGATATTTCTTGCCCGCACTTGATTAAAAAGGGAAAATATTTCACACAATTTTATTTATTTGCAAAACAGCTGACGAGCAACGCACGCGTAAAGATGAGAGTTGGCAATCTTTTTGCTTTGTGTTGGCGTGAGCGTTGCCGAATTCTGGCTATTTGGACGGCTGCATTTGAATTCATGCATTCATAGTCGGCTGTTGAAGCGACGCCAATGCCAACGCAACGCCAAAGTTTTATGTGGACGTTCCGTTAAAGGAAAAAGATATGTGCGGTCGTCTATCGTATACGCAGAAGTTGCACAATGATTGAAGAAAGAGATTTCACTCCAACAATAAGGTCATATCTCAAACAATTTTCAGCATATTTGTAGGGTTTTAAGAAATCTTCCTACTTGGAGGACATCAGGAAAATGCAGAAATTCAGCACGCAGTGTAGCGTGTTGAAAGAGAGCTATAGTATATTGAAAAGCATATCACTGAAGGTGTAGTTGACAAAATTCGACCAGGTGGTGTATCTAAGTTGTTGGTATACGGTAGGAATGTTGCCAGCAACGTACGCGGAAGGTTGCCCGTGTAGGCCAATGGGGAAGCCCGCTGGCTTATCATGACTGCAGAATAGCAACAGTGTGAACC
>NW_016219353.1:0-1552 GCF_001687245.7 Rhagoletis zephyria | reverse complement strand
ATATTCATTACTTTTCAACAACTTAAAGCGAAAAAATTGCTTCTATATTAAAGCGGCGTTTTTGTTTTTTCCCTCTGACGTCAAGATTTATTTTAAAGGACTTTGAAAGATATGATTACATCCAAAAATTATCTAAAAAATTCAATGCAACGTAGAATAAAAATATTGGTACCAAATTACAGAAGAAATTTCTTTAGAAAAAAAAAAATAAAAATTATTTGGATTCACAAATACGAGTAGGTAATATTTTAAGCTGTTAAAGTTAGAAGGACGAAATGAGAGGATGCTATCGAGTTTATATAAATCCTTAACTTATAATTCTTTCAAAAACAAATATTGCGAAATTTCATGGACAAAACCGTAAAGAGTCCAGGAGCCATGTAGTCACATAGTACATACAGACATATAGTACATGTGTGCATGGCTTTAAAAGCAGCGCAATGATACGAGTGGGTACGCAGAATGTGTTAAATGCCGAAGTGTGAATGTGGTTAAGTGAAAGTGCATCAAAACAAGTCAGCGCACATTCATACAAACGTAGAAGCACATACCTGGTATATGCATGGACAAATGTAAACAGTTCTTAATAGTTGGGAGCGATGTTAGGGGCAATTATAAATACATACACTCAAACACATACCCAGGCATAAATATTTGCTGAAANACAGTTATATGTAGATAGTGCAACACCGGTTATGTGTTTATTGGTTTGAGCGAACGTAGGCGCCGCATAGTATAAAGAGATCCACACTTCTCCACACTATCTAGCTTGGGAATGTGTTTTAATTGCGAGTTAAGTGCACCATAGATACAAACAAAATAAATGGGAAAGATTCGTGCAAGGCATCAATAGATATTACTTAACTACTTTGCCAACAACGTTGCTGGAACTGCGAATGCATTCACTTTCGCTGCTGGGTTCGGTCGGTCCACAGAAAGTGACTGAAGATACTTGTGGATGCATGCGGCAAACAGAAGTGTATTTGGTGCACGATTTGTAGATAACAATGTCTATGTATGAAAGGGGGGTTTCGTGTGCAACACCACCACAACCACAGGCAAACACACATTTGTATATAATTGCACTCGCGCAGGCACCCAAACTCATTCAAATGCCACTTTTGTTCCTATTTCTCACCGCTCTCTATTCGGTTTGTGTTCTGCTTTTGTGGTTCTGCCGCTGGTGTTGAATGGCGAAAATACTACGTGACAATTTGCGATGCATACAAATTGCAGACGCCATTCGCACTCACACATATGTATATGTGTGTTTGTATGTAAATTCATTCACGTACAACGGCGCGCAGATCAGTGTGGTGTGCCCAAAAACAAGATGGTCCTTAAATATCTGCTGCTGCGCATCCACTCACCTGCAAATTTGCATGCAACACAACATGCATTTGCTTGAGCGCGCTGCCAGCAAGAACTTTCTCTATTTGTGTGGGTGTATGCTGCCAACAGCGCAGATAAAGGGCATTTGATGGCTCTGAAACTGATAAACGTTGGGAGCAAGGTACATTGAACAGGTAGTATCAGTAGAGCAGCTGATTTG
>NW_016219351.1:0-1552 GCF_001687245.7 Rhagoletis zephyria | reverse complement strand
TCTTCACGGTAAATTGACAAGCGCTCGCGACATGGCATGTACCTATGTAAGTCGTGAACGCGCTTGAGTTGTCAGTCGGCTGTGACACTTGCCACAAACAGTTTTCCTATTCGTTGCACGTACATAGTTTACATTAACAAACGAAATGCATTCGTTACTAGTCAATTTCCGGCTGTAACCTAAAATGGTGGACGCAGTGCCCCTCAGTGGGTTTGGAAACTCGCTAGCATCCTTGTTGTATACTTTTTAACGATTATTGTCTAAAGTTGTGTGCGTGCTGCAAGTGTGCATATTTGAGTAGAATTTCATGGCTGTGACACTCCTTTGCACTCTAAAAACATTGCAATGCAATGTTCAGCAAGCAGTAATTGTTGCAGCGACATTGAAGAACAAGACGCTGGCGTTGCAGCTAGCCAAGCAATAACACCAAATGCTAACACGATTGCTTCTCTTACTGGTTGGTAGCACTTTTATTACTGCAGTGAAATACGCCCAAGCGTTGCAAGCTGGCAACCAATACCGGAAAGCATGAGAAATCGGGAACAACAGTTACAGCAAAAGACGTCAACAAGTTCAATAACAAGTTACTTGTGTTACTTATTTACAGCACTCACTAGCTCAAATTGCGGTTGTAATTTCAATTTTGTTACTTTGCCACATGCTGTTGCAGCTTTTAATTCCATTCGTTCTGCAGCTCAAATTGCTTTGTTTACGATTTCAACCTTAGGAGTATGCATAATAATTCATTCATGTAATTGAATACTCATACATATCAGGGTAGGCATCTAAACTCTTCCACGCAAATGTGTTTTGATTTCCATAGATTGTTGCCGCTTTTGTTTCAAAATTTTTACTATTGTTCTAGGAGTACAATCTGTGAATTTCTTGCCGCTAAGTAGCAATAATATCCCCCCAATCTATGGAAGTAAACACTAAAGACAATTTTTTTTCGTACGCAGCTAGGTTAGGTTAAGCTGGGTTGATCGTTCGCAGCTAGGGACGCACATGGATATAAATAATAGAGGTCTTCTTTTGTGATACCATGTAATTTTAAACAATAGTCGGTGCTCAGTCAATGAAACGCCGCACAGTGTTTCGACTATATGGAGGCAGGTAGAAAAAAGTCATGGTGACAGTTGGTAAAAAAAAAACGGTTTGACTTAGAGAGGGAATAGTAAAAGTCATAAGTACCAAATTATANGGAAAATGTCATAAGTACCAAATTATACATTAATTACTCACCCCCCTTCTTCACGAACAATACATTTCTAAAAAAATACGGGAATGGGCGTGATACCGACTAATCAGTTTAGTTTCATTTGGCGCTGAACCCATTACAGAAAGTGTTTCTTTTTCAATTGTAATTAATTATCTAAATGTCGTGGAATATTCAGGTGAAGGTATTTATCATTTATTTGGTATTTTCCTATTTTCTTACCATTTAAAATTTACTTTGAAATGTAGATGCTAAAGAATATTAGTAAAAAAAGTGTGAGTACCGGCCCGTCAGGTCTTGAAATTAGACTAATATTTTAGAGAATTTTATGTAGTT
>NW_016219350.1:0-1552 GCF_001687245.7 Rhagoletis zephyria | reverse complement strand
AAAAAAAGACAGTCTGAAAAAAAGAAGAAATCCTAAAGAGCCTTTAAAGTTAAAAAGGAGAACTAAATAAATTAACATAAAGAGTTTGCGGCGCGGTTATCAAACGCGAAATTAAATCAACTATCGGCTTGCCAGCTAATTGAACAAAAAAAATTAAGCGAATGAAGCTCGGAACACTTTGACGACTGCAACTTCACGACGTAACGACAGCGACATCATTTTGTCGACAAATGTCGCCTTGAAGCCAGCTTCTTAAACATTTTGAAGACCTCAGCGACATAGCAAACAGCCGATTTTAAAGTTTGACATTTTGGTATATTTATTTCACAAATTGTGTATTTTTATTTAAGTAAATAAGAAAAACATGAACAATCAAGAATATGTGATTAATTTTGCGACACTACATCTACTCATTGTCGCCGGCAAAATTAGAAATAGATTTAATTCGTCGACGTCGACAATTGCAGTCCTGCAGCCAAGATGTCGTGCTGTCGTCAAAATAATTGTGTCCGTAAGAACGTGTGTATTTAAAATTTGACAGATGCTGCTTGTCGCTTGCTGTCGTCAAAGTGTTCTGAGCTTAAAGCGTACAAGTGGCAGATTAGGGCGTGTATAAAAAAAATAAAATAAAAAATGTCTCTAAATTGGAACTTGTAAACAAAAGACAACAAGAATTAAAGCCAGTGAAGTTACAAACAAAAAAAGAGGTAAATCAGTGAAGGTACCTAAAAGGCAGTTAAAAAAAAAGAAAGAAAAAAGAAAAAAAGTAAAGCCTGTGAAAGTAGGAAAAAACAAAAATTCAAGAAACAAAGCAGTAAAGGTCAAAAACAAAAAAAGGTTTACTCATTGAATGCGTCGTATGAAATAGCATTCACACCGCATAAAAGTTCCTCCACACACCATCCCTATAGGCAAGGCGAAGTTATAAAACGGCTACCAGGCTATCAGGAGTAGGCACGCCAGGCAACAACAACAACAGCGGAACACGGACGGTCGGAAAAGCGGAAAAAGAAAGCAGCAGCAGGCACAAAATATACAGGTGGTACCCATCTAATCGAGTAAGTGCTCACACGTAATTTACCGTTGATATCACATATATACATACATACTAGAGGTTTACGCCGACAGGCTTTGCGGCGGCGGCGTGGTCAACGTCAAAAATATTCGGCGGCGGCGGCGATGCCGGCGCGTCTGGAAACGCCGGCGCTACTTCTCATAAGGTAGATTTCAAAGAGCCATGAGGCTACTAATCTTATCATTTCAACTCGTCAGCGTTAGGCATTCGCCATGCCAATTATTCTATTATTATAATTCTATTTATTTCATTATTGAATTAGTTTTAAATTTAAATATTGTTACTTCCTACTTGAATTAAAATGTTGAGTGTCTGGCGCTGATTGATGGGCGAACAGAAGAAGGTCTGAGGTATATACATACATACACACACGGATCTCTATATTCTCTACAGATCCGTATGTACTATTTAAATTTGAAGAAAAAAATAATTGTTTAAAGTTTAGTTATTGGGGTAATTTATGTCGCTCTCAATAAA
>NW_016219349.1:0-1552 GCF_001687245.7 Rhagoletis zephyria | reverse complement strand
AGACGAAGTACTGCTGTCATCAAACAAACAATCAGCACATTCGCGCCTTGACACCCACGTCTCCGTTGACAGTTATAATTTCGAGAAAGTCGTTCGTTTCGAATTTCGTTTACTTGGTTACCAGTTTTAACACCGATAATAATGTCAGCATGGAACTTCAACGCAGAATCACTCTTCCTAACTTATGGGCCTTTACGGCAAGTAGCACAGATGATGGAACGATGAGTTCCCACGACAGTCGGGTCTACGTAACCGGAACGACCCAGATTTATATTTGGCCAAGGACTGTCACTCCAGCAACACTCCCCAAAAACTCTTTGTGGAGCTTGTATGCTGCTACAACAACAACATGGAACGATGAGCTCTATGAGTTTTACAACGACAATACAGTAGTCTTGAGTATACAGTTTTGTAGCGCATTCAATTTTAGCGCAATAAAGTGCAAGTTTGTGTGTGTTCGATGATTTTTTTATATGGGGAAAATGACCAACACCTTCAACAAAAAAAAAATAAATCCCAAAAATCAACGGTAAGTCCTAGCTACTCCAAACTTGCACTTTATTATACTAAAATTAATGGGCTACAAACTGCATTCTCAAAATCTTTCTAAGAAGTCTAATTAAACAGCTTGTATTTTTACAAAAGTTTGTTGAACTTTTTTTTAAATATTACGCAAAGTTTGAAACATGTCGTCACTAGACACGAATAAAGGCGCGAGCTCAAAAGTTGACGGCGAAAAAAAGACGCATAAAAAAATTTCAGCGTCAAAGACTTTTAACATACTTTGCCAAAGTTTTTTATAAGCATCCTTTTCGGAAAATTTTTTTTAACTCCTTTTTTCGCCGTCAAAACATTAGCGCGCCTTTATTCGTGTGTAGTGACGATATATTCCTTCGGTATTTGTTAAAGAATAAACTATATTTTTATATAAAATAAATAAAATTAATAACAAAAATAAAAATTTGTAAAACTTGTCAATATGTGGTGCGTTTATAATTATGATACGTGGCGTATTTATTTTTTGTCACTTTATGTTGTCGTCTTCTTCTGCCTACCTTATGATTTTTACTGTTATCCACTTTAGTTACCCATTCGTTTTATTATTTAAATAATTTTGTTTGGATCATTTTAATAATATTATTATTTTGTTAATTAAATGCTTTGCTTTGTTTTAGTTACGTTTTATTTTGTTTTTGCAAAATAAATTTTTCTTTCATTTTGCTTCTTTTTAGAACAATATGGTAAATTTTTATTTAATTTATGTATTTTAATTTAACTTAGTTATTCCCCTCTTTACTTCACTTTACTATACTTTACTCTATTTTACTTTATTTTACTTTGCTTTTCTTTATTTTATTTCACTTTACTTTACTTTTCTATTCTTTACTGTCTTTTACTTCATTTTAGCTTACTTTATATTATTTTGCTTTACTTTATTTTGCTGTACATACGTTACTTTACTTTATTTTTTTTAACTTTAATTTATTACTTTGCTTTAATTTACTTAAGACACTTTACTTTTTTATATCTCCATTCCTCTTCTATAATTCTT
>NW_016219348.1:0-1552 GCF_001687245.7 Rhagoletis zephyria | reverse complement strand
CGGAAGCGTCGGGTGGGTCCTTAACCTGTTGTGGTGTTGGTGGACGTAGAGTTAGCAGAGTGAACAAGACACGTATTGGGAAGATGGGGTTTTAGGGTTTTAATGGGTGCTAGTTGTNACTATTGTTAGTGCATGTAGTTCGGTATTTTGAATACCTCAACAGTTTAAGAGTTTACAAAAGATATCACAGTTTTTGTCAATTTTTTGGATTTTTTTAAGTAACCGGACTTTTTGTTTTTCCAGTTTTCTAAATGGTAAAGACTCCACCTTATTGGTTTACGGCCAATCGGGGTCTGGCAAGAGCTTTACAATAGGGACACAAAATCTAGGACCTTCTACCTCCTCCTCTTCAGCATCACCTGGCCAGCAAAGTGGAATTCTTCAAAGCGTCCTAAAAACGATCTTTGAAAGAATGAAAGAAGATCTTCAAGCTGAGCTTCAGTTTACAGCAGTGGAGTACTACCTCCACCAGAAGAACGACTTGCTTCTACCTAGAAGCACTTCAGCTGCCCAGCCCTCTCATCAACTGGGCACACCAGTCACCACTCGACGCCCACCTTTCACTGCTGGCCCCACAACAGTCACCCCTCGACGCCCACTTTGCCCCGCTGGCCCCACAACAGTCACCCCTCGACGCCCACTTTGCCCCGCTGGCCCCACATCAGTCACCCCTCGACGCCCACCGTTCACGCCCACTGGTCGCACACCGGCCAGCACAAGACAACCGCTGGCCGGATTTTCGGCCACAACTGTGGCGTCAGTGGAGGAAGCACTTTTGGCGGTGCAAAGAGCGACAAACAACCGCTTGACAGCCTCAACCAGCAAAAACTCAACTAGTTCGCGTTCACACGCTCTCTTTCAGTTGATTCTTAAGAAAGGAGAAAGGTAAGTTGGCATTTTCCTTTTCTTTTAGCTTGCCGGCGACTTGAGCGGTGTGGTCTTATTTGCTTTGGCATTAGTCTTAGTCTTGCTTTTTCCCTGCCTTTTGCTGTACATGCCACGTGCGCGCGCGCTCTCAATGTATTTTCTGTAGGAAAACTTAGGTTAACTTTGAAGGGCCATAGAGCAAAAAGTATTTTGTAGATTTTGAATCTGAAAGCAGGTTGCCCGTCTTATAGCTTTCACCTGTTACTGCGCCAAGTTTGGGAACGATTGGTCCAGCCGTTAAGTTCTTGTCGTCGAGTTTTTTTAGATCTTTGAGCAAAGTTGAAGCCAGTTGGAGAGATTCAGTGTACATCTTGGTGTCGTAGTACAACGAAATGAGTCGCGCTTCAAGGGACTGTCGCAAAAGAGATCGTTTCTCCTGTTTGGCCCATTCGATGCAATCAAGACAAAGAGAAACTTCATGGCCGGTTTTGTTTTCCATGTCCAAAAAGAGGTCGACCAGGTGGNAAGAGGTTGACCAGATGGCGAACAATCTTGGCCGCTTTGGCTTTAGAAAAGTTGTTCAAAGATGGTCGAATCTCCCAAATGAGTTGGGCCAAGCCTGCAACGGAATCGCTGGAATTAGTTTTGTTTATCATAACAGCCAACAAAGCATACCTTCAGCATT
>NW_016219347.1:0-1552 GCF_001687245.7 Rhagoletis zephyria | reverse complement strand
CTCCACAATCCTTCCAATTTCGCATCCGCTTTTTTTGCACAATTTTAAAACCTCACTTTAATCAAACAGTACCGTTTCTCTTGCTGCTGATTATTTCACTTTATTGTGTAGTAGGGAAAATGCAATTAAAAACCAAAGAGTGTCAAAAAGGGATTGCTTGTGTGACCCAGAGAACTAGAGTCCAAAGAGAGAAAGGATACACTTCATAAGTATGCAAATGCTGGCAAGTAAAGTGAAGTGGATCTTGAAAAACACTCTGAGCAGTTTCTCCTTTCTCTGGTCAAGGTGACCAGGCAATGCACACTGCAGCAGCAAATGAACTGTTGTGCTGCCGTTCGGCACACTTCATTTCTTGCTGATGCTCAATTACAGTAAAAGAAAAATGAACGCATAAAAGAAAAAGTGCGGCTGCGGTGCATTACAAATTGATGAAGTGAGCCAGCACAGCTCAACCAATAACCACTGGCATCACCGCAGCAGTTTACTCTTACTAATCCACAATCGAACACTGCACATAAAGTGTGCAAAAAGAATCCAATAGAGTCTGATAATCGGCTAGCTAGTCACTTTCGGTAATTAAAGACGAAGCGAGTTCAAAAGTCAGAGAATGCCTGTTTGTGTGTCTATTGTGTTACCAGAGAACACTGCACTCGCAACACACTGTGTGTGTCAATATTGACTGATGCCCTGTACTGATTCTCGGGTAATCACCATAATTTGTAGTCATTTTTGAAATATTCTTTACTTTTTCTACTNTTTTTTCAGTTAACTGACACGCAATGCTACAGATTGGATTTACTAACTTAGGTCATTTGCTTTACTCTTTCCCCAGTTTCTATCCTCGTGACACAAACATCATCTTTTCCAAACACTGTTTGGTTTTTCTCCTTTCTCCTTCTTCTTAATTAAGCTGTAACAANAAACACTGTTTGGTTTTTCTTTTTTTAATTAAGCTGTAACAAGACCACTACCAACCATTGACTTGAGCCTTTTTCTTAATTACGTGTGCACTGTTTCCTGTGCAATCAGTTAGTTAGTCAGTTGACAGTGCCCAAATGGTACTACTGCAGCAGCAGCAGCAAGCGTAATTCGAAAGCGTGATCACGGCAACCGCTTCAACCGCTTTGATTTTTGCTGATTTTGGATTGGCCCGTTACCAGTGGAAATTTTTTCACTGGTACTTTTTTTNGGCCCGTTGGAAATTTTTTCACTAGTACTTCTTTTTTCATTTGCCCTCTGAGCATCTCTAAACCTGATCGCCGGCGTCGTTAAACAAAGACACAGTCGAACAGTAGCGACAGCAAAAGCAGGCAAGGGGACCCAGACCTTATCACTGCTGGCACATCACCACCACCCTCTCTATCAACACACACACATTGGACACATCACTTCAGAACGACATCATTCGAGAGAGGGAGAGAAGACGACACCATTCACCTAGCATCAGTGTGCAAGTCCCAGTAAGGCTATCGAAGGCGAGATCAGCGCAAAGAGTGCAAACAGCAGCAGCAGCAGTAGTAGTAGTGAATGTACAGTGAATGAAGCAATGAAC
>NW_016219345.1:0-1552 GCF_001687245.7 Rhagoletis zephyria | reverse complement strand
CGCGTTGGCCCAACTAAATTATTTTTTTGACTTATACGGACCTAACGTCTGTAACTTATATATATATTATACGCGAAGGCCTTTTTTGTGCAGCATAAAAGATCTTTACCGTTCGCCCGATTTTCAAGAATGAGATGTCGAATTAAAGCGCTTGGGGTGTAGATGTGCAATAAGGTTTTACTTTTTCGAAAAGAGTTGCCACCTGATAAAAAATTGCATTCAAATAATTTAATAATCAATGCCTTCATATCCACACGGTTCGTTCGATTTTCAAAAGTGAGGTACCAAATCAAAGGGCCCTAGCTATAGGTGTGCAATAAGCTTTAACTTGTTCGAAAAGAGTTGCCACCTTTTAAAAAATTAAGTTCAAATTATTTAAAAAGCTAAACCAATTATTACAAAATGGGCATAAATGGAAAGAGTTTGGAAAATCTTTGTTTCTTAAGTTAAATTTATGCGGGTTGCCACCTACTAAAAAAATCAAATTCAATTTGAATTAAGGGAATTAAGTAATAGAAATATTTATGGATGCCACACGATAAAGTTTAAGTACGTAGCAGTTTGTAAACATTTTGAAGAGGGTTGCCACCTGTTTGAAAAGTCTAATTTATATGAAGTATAAAAATATGGACGTCAAGCGAATGAATCTTAAGAGATCTTTAGTTTGAACATTTAGAATATTTGTAAAGTGTTTGAAGAGGGCTGCAACTTGTTTAAAGATTAAGTTCAAATTATTTAAATAGTTAAAGCAATATTTACCATTTACTTTATTTCTTATCTGCGTGTAGGAGGGTTGCCACCTGTTTAAACAATCAAATTCAATTTGAATTAAGGCAATGGGGTAACTAAAATAGGTATCTATCTCTATAATCTATATATATAATACGCGAAGACATTTTTTGTGCAGCATAAAAGATCTGCACCGTCCGCTCGATTTTCAAAAGTGAGGTACCAAATTAAAGGGCTTCGGATGTGGATGTTCAAGAAGGTTTTACTTTTTCGAAAAAAGTTGTCATNTCAAATTCAATTTGAATTAAGGCAATGGGGTAACTAAAATAGGTATCTATCTCTATAATCTATATATATAATACGCGAAGACATTTTTTGTGCAGCATAAAAGATCTGCACCGTCCGCTCGATTTTCAAAAGTGAGGTACCAAATTAAAGGGCTTCGGATGTGGATGTTCAAGAAGGTTTTACTTTTTCGAAAAAAGTTGTCATCTGTTAAGAAATTAAGCTTAAATTAATTAAAAAGTTAAATGAATTATTAAGTATGGGCGTCAATCAAAATGGGTTTGAAAAGACTTTATAAGTTAACTACGTATAGGAGGGTTGCCACTTGTTAAAAAAAAATGTAATTAAATTTTAATTAAAGGAATTTGGTAAGTAAATAAGGTATCGCTATATGGGTGTCATACAAAAGAGGTTTAGAAGGTAGTAGTTTGGAAATATTTTGAATAGGTTTGCTACCTATTTGAGAAGTGTAGTTTAGCTATTCTATACCCAAGTTATATGAAATACTAGCTTTTACCCGCGGGTTTCACCCCACGTC
>NW_016219344.1:0-1552 GCF_001687245.7 Rhagoletis zephyria | reverse complement strand
AAACCTTCAATTGGACACTGTGGTCAAAATTTATCAGTGTGCTGATAAACTTAAACTAGCCTTCCTTAAAAATGAATGTTTAGGCTTTCTAGCGTCTAACTTTGATGAAGTTGCTTTAACCACAAATTGGCGTAAAAACTTTGGCAAAAACGCTTACGATCAGCTTGCAGAAGTTTACCTTACAATTGCCCAATGGATGAATAAAGGTGAATAAAAAACTTGTTTTAAGACTTGTCACCGGTTCTGGAAGCAGCTGCATTTTTCAACTTTGCGCCAAAAATTAAGTATATGAAATTATATGTTCATGAAATTATATAATCAGTACTTCAAATTGGAACGTTGCAATTGACAGTAGTTGTGTTTATCATCAAATTATTAAAAACATAATCATGAAATTAACTCCCAGTAGTATAGTTGTGAAAAACGCAAAAAAAGATAAAATAGAAAATATAAGAGAACCGAGAACTGATAACTGACAAAGTTTAGTAGTAGGTGTGAGAGGTTTTGTTTCACCTGCTGTAACCGCAAGTAAAATTGCATGTTGAAGAAGTAGAAACACAGTTTTTCACTTTTTGAAAGATTCGGCGCTAAATGGAGAAAATATGAAATCATTATTCCTTACGTTATCATGGATATTTGGTCAAACATACGGGTCGATGGCTATGACAGTTTCAAAATGGTTTGAGCTTGTAGATGACATTTTGTTGACACGGGCGCTGTTCACCTTGNTTACGTTATCAAGGATATTTGGTCAAACATACGGGTCGATGGCTATGACAGTTTCAAAATGGTTTGAGCTTGTAGATGACATTTTGTTGACACGGGCGCTGTTCACCTTGGCGCTGTCCCCTTCTACTTTGAGGTCGTTCCCACTGCTTGCTTCATTCATTGAAGTCATCGAGCAAAAAATGCAACTCTCCATGGCCAGTTCTTCATTCTGCACGTTCAATTGATTGCGCATACGTTCCACTTCGGCGATAAAACAAGCTCTCTGCGAGGTAATCTGGGCCAGGCGACGACTGGTCATTCGGTGCAGCGACTCATTGGCACGGCGCTGAAACTCCATCATCCGCTGGCTCCACAAGATAAAGTAGACGCCGAAAAAGCCAAAGAGGAGAACGAAGAGGAGGGCCACAATAGGTGTAAAGACCATGGCTGACATGTCCTAGTTAAAACTGCTGCTGTTGCTGACTGTGCTTGTTGAGATGATGTGATGTCACAGTGGTGGTGGTGGTGAGTAGGATGCCGTCACACAAAACAGTCGCTCAGTACACATTTGAGAGCAACTGTGAGCGATGTTGATGGGCGTCACCGGCTATCTGTTTTTCTGCGTTTCTCTGCGTCGACCATCCGCAGATGATGTGCGCATACAGTGTGCCACACTTTTAAACACTCTTTTGCACGCAGCGTAGACGTGACACGACGGCGGCAGCAAAAAGAAGAGAAGAGAAGCTACCTTTGATCACCACTCCCTGACTCACTTTGACATTTCGGTAGCCTACGACTGTTGCTGGAGCAGTTAATTACAAGCTTTTAAAAGCACACACTCGCA
>NW_016219343.1:0-1553 GCF_001687245.7 Rhagoletis zephyria | reverse complement strand
AAAACATTTCGACAATCTGTACTAACTAACCTGTAAAATACATAATGCTGCAGAATAAATAACATATCGAAAATAACGGACAGTAGGCCCAAACCGAATTTAGTCGGATCACCAAAAATTGAAATCCAATCATCTATAAATGGGAAAAATATACATTTTTATTACAAAAAAAAAATAAAATACAACGTTTTCAACACCACTTATCATTACCATAATTGTAGGCATTTAAGATCATCTGCAGCATGCTAAAAGCGCCGCCAGCAAAGTCCATTAGTACAGTTCCAATACTCCAACCGGCAGTACTTTTGCGTCGATAGTTCATCAGTGCCTGCAATCAAACTCACTCACAATTAATCAAATAAGGGCAAATGCACACTACAGCGCTAACTTACCTGTGGTATATATTTAACCATTGTTATTATTAATTTAATATAGCTACAGTAGTAGAGAAAATCCAGCCAATGAAGGATATTAAGTACAGAGAGAATCATGGTTACTAATACAAATATGAAGAACAAACCCAAAATACCGGAAGCAAGTGTTGAGACTCTTTGATTGCCGCGCTGTAATAATAGTATACTATGTACTATTACAAATTCAGAAATTATTATGGATTACAAAAATAATGCGAATAACATTGGCTTTGATAGATTAGTGGACACCACAAAACTAGTAACATGGAGGTGTTAAGATTAAGTGGACAATTTTGTTGTTCGATTAGCGCCGTTTTCTCAATTTTTATAAAGTTTCTAGAAAGTTTGATACTTCAACTCACATGTCTTTTGTTATAGAATTANAAAGGCCAAAGAATGAGTGGACAATTTTGTTGTTCGAGTAGCGCCGTTTTCTTAATTTTTATAAATTTTCTAGAAAGTTTGATACTTCAACTCACATGTCTTTTGTTATAGAATTAACTATATTTTTATAAAAAATGTAAATTAAGTAAGGAAAGAAAAAATTTTCAAAAAACCTGTCAATACATTTTACTACTATTTTCGTGAGCACAGCTGTACANGACTATATTTTTATAAAAAATTTAAATTAAGTAAGGAATGAATTTTTATATTGATAATACTATATGTATTTAAAAGTCTATTAGTTATATTTTTTTTAATTAATGCGCTCCTACTTGGTTGTTATATTGTTAATAATAAAAAATTCGCTTAAAAAAGAGCTGATTTTTATGGCTTTGTACTGATTTTTGATATCAACTGTACTGATTATGTCACTATAATATCTGGCCACCCTAACTCTCGAGCACTCTTGGCATTCGTTTTCTTATGTAGTATGTTTTAAGATTCCAACGCACGACAAAGACAAAAAATTTCTAAACACACAAAGCAATAAATATACTTTCGAAACTGTGGGCCAAATATAATAAAACTACGTTTTTAGTTTTTCTCTCTGACATCAGGATTTTTTTTAAGGACTTTGTAATTTCGTTAATATCATCTATTCCAAAAAATTATTTTAAAAATTCAATGCAATGTAGAATAACAATATGGCTACCAAATATTTAGCCTATGGTTTCGCGAATATATTGATTTTTTTTA
>NW_016219342.1:0-1553 GCF_001687245.7 Rhagoletis zephyria | reverse complement strand
TGTGTCTAAGAACAAGCTTTAAGGGGTTTTTTGGTATGAGGATCTCATATCTGCACTTATTTTTTCTTAAAACTTCCAACAGAAATCTATTTTCGTAATTTGGCAAACTCTAAATTGATTTGGGACCTATGGTTTCTTCGACAAATTTGCTTACAATTACCCGTAGAAGCCTTCTATGATATATGCACATAGTAAAAATAAATGCTTACATTTGTAGCACTCAATTATATGTACTTGTATATCTACATTAGGCATAGTCACAAGGAAAAGTGAAATTTATTCGAAACGAGTTTGGCGACTCACTATGAGACACGCGTACAAATTTTGCGCCACCCCTACAGTTTACAGCTAAAACTTTTTTATATAACTTATTTATTTGATGTCCGATTTCTATAAATAATAAACTTCAGAATAGATAATCCTATCATCTCAAACTAAAAAGAATATATCGCCAGCTTAGGGTAAAAAATTTTCAAGTACACGTTTTCTAAAAAATTATAAATTAATGTTTCCATTTAGTTACACGCAAATTTGCTAAGTCCAAAATAGTCTAAAATAATGTGTTAAGTCACAAAGAATACAAAAACGTTTGATCAACATTGTGGAATTTGCTTCGTTTGGAGCTGTTTTAGCCTGGAGTATGCGAAAACTTGTACAAAAATATTTGTAAAAGAAGTGATTGAAAAAAATGTCTTTAAATTTGAAAAACTGCACTTGGCAACAATTCACTGCAAGCTTTTAATGATATCCTGTAATCGATAGTAAGGGCCGTTTTTAAAATTTATCTGCCCTTTAAATAGAAATTTCGTTAGGAAAAAAATGTGTTTGAAGGGCAGATAAATTTTAAAAAGTACTTGGGAAAACAACCCTAAGAATTTATGAGTTCTATATAAACGAAGAGTTATAAAAAAAGCGATTAAGCCGTTTTAAAAGGGTGCAAAAAATCCACTTATATTTCCAGAAGCACTCTCCTAATGAGTGTTAAAAATCGCTTGGAAAAAAATTTGAATTTTTTGTCCTATACATCGTGATACGGTCTAGTATGTGTGTATATGTATGTGCGCTCGTGTGTGTTTTTCATATCGCAGTTCATAAAACAAAAAGTTTTTCCCCCTAAAAAGTTGTGCGGTGAAGATGTAGTACGCGTCATATCACACCCCATTAACATCGACGAAAAACCGCGTAAACACGTGTATGTATGTAGGCGTGAATTACAAAACACTTGCCACAAAAATAAGACGAAAACTCTTTCTTATCTATAAAAAAAATACGCAGTTGTGCATGGCATAGGCTATACATACATACATAAACAAGTGTGCAGTAAAGTAAAAGATATAAGAAAAAATTTAAGGTTTACGTGGGAAGATCAATTATTTCCGCGATTCAACGAATTTCTCTCTCTTGACGATTTGGACTAGAATCTATAAAATTTCAAGAGAATTCGGCTACTAGTAGCCACCTAAACCAATAGTCCACCGATTTATAATCCAATGATTTGCTTTTTTTTTTTTTTTGAGATTCTATTTTGGTTAGCATAATCGACCGACGCACTG
>NW_016219340.1:0-1553 GCF_001687245.7 Rhagoletis zephyria | reverse complement strand
AATGCTGTGCCAACTTGTTGTTGTGCATCATAGGCTGTATTTCTTGGAGTTGATTTGTGGCACAAAAGGTTGAGTACAACTAAGTGCAGTTCATGCATACCTTGATGAAAAAGCTATATATTTGGTAACCTGCAGGAAAAACACAAAATTGTGATATTTTCGTAAAAACGAAACTTTCTAATATTTATTCCAAACCCACTAGCGACTATGCAGAACTCTTCGCACTTCAATAGAGTCAATCTCGGCAATGATTCTTAAAGGGTGGATATAGTATTCCTGTTGACCTTGGCATGGCCAAAGTTTAACACTATATTTTGTTAAGAGAGAATTTAATGCTCAACCTTCCAGCTTATATTTTTTCTTCTGGGATCTCAGTATTATAAAGCCAGATATGTGCATCAGAGAATTAGTAGGTCATGACTTTTGTTAGTAAGTAAACCATACTACACATATTTGGCCGGCCTGTCAGTGTGGTAGATTGTAGATTAATAATGTAGGGTGAAATGACTGCGCTTCGATACTTAGTAGTCTTCACTCGAAAGCATGCTGCACAGACATGTGTGTATATGTTGCGATGTCCATGCAAGTTGAAAGTCATGCGTCTATGTACATTGTCACAAAATACAATGGATTATGATATGGCCATTGATAACGTTGAATTTTAACAAAGGGATTTTGTTGGACCTTCAATATGTGTATCTACATGCGTACTACACACATAGGAGTATATACATACATATACACATACATGCGCATGTACAACATAATAGCAAGCATAATTCAAAAATATGTACAATAAGGTGCATTCAATATGTACACATATGAGATGCAACAATAATATGTTAATGCATATCAGTGGCCCTTTGCTCTATAAAGCCCAAATTCGTTGAGTTCTCATATAATCATTTAACCACTAATAGATGTGCCTAGTTTAAGATAACATTTTACTAAAAGTTTATTTTAATTATTTGTTTATCTTATTCTTACTTCGAACGATTGAAATTAGGCGGTCGTCATTAAAAAAAATTTTATTAAAAATTTGGGAACCCTTTTTTCTGGAACCCTCACAAAAAAGTATTCTCGCAGTCGTCACCAGACTAGAAAAGTTTAAATTTTTCATATAAATGGAACGTTTCGAAGGAAAACTTATTAAAATAAACAATGTTTTTACGGCCGCTGTAGCCGAGTGGTTAGAGTTGCATATAGTGATGGCACGATTAATCGAATAACCGATTATAATCGGTTATTTTCATTCGGTTAACGATTTAATTGTATCGAAATTTCCCTTTCGATTAATCGAGCGATGAACCGATTAATTTTTCAACATAATCGAAAAGAAATCATCAAAAATTTACTAATTTACTCACACAATAATGTATAAATCAAAATAAGTTGGGATGTTTTTTACATTAAAGATATTTCTGCCAAAAACCGCAACACAAGCTTAACCTAACTAGCTACTAAAAAATCCCAACCCAGGTACGCACATATTTTCATTTTATTTTCCGAATTCGACTTTGCGCAAATCTAATTAAAAAGCTGGATTTTTTTTT
>NW_016219337.1:355-1553 GCF_001687245.7 Rhagoletis zephyria | reverse complement strand
TTCCGTCGGGACCCATGGCTTTGGAGGCTTTCGCCTTCCCGATGGCTACACTTACCTCACCGCTGGTGAAAACAAGAGTCGCACTGGGTTTTGGCATTTTGTGCAGCCTTCTGGTCACTCGACGTTTGGCTTTATCCCCCGGAGGATGCAGAATGAACTGCCGGCAAAAAAAAACTCGCGCATCGCTCCGGGTCCGACGAAGCGTGGTCACCAAAGTCTATCTCGACTCTGTCGTCGTGCTTCGTCGGGTTGGACAACGACCTCACGGTTGACCAAAGCTTGCTCACACCAGAGGCGAAGTTGCAGGTCTTCAGATGCTCTTCCCATTTCTTCCGCTTATGTACGTTCACAAGTTGCCGAATCTCCGAATTGAGATCCCTAATACGGGGATTTCCGGGATCGGCCTGACGAAGGTTGTCGCGCTCATCAGCTAGAACAGCCGCTTCGGCAGGAAAGTTCGGACGTGGATCCTTAATACATCCTGCTGGGATGAAGCGAGCTGCAGCAGCGGTGACAACCCTGCGGAACTTACGTTCACCTACATGAACGTCGGTTGGTATGGGTAGTGCAGTGAAGGCGCCCTCAGTAACATCCGTGAAGCCTTTCCAGTCAGCTTTGGAAAAGTTGACATAAGTCCGGTGATCCACGGAAGCAAAGTCGGCAGGTTTATCAATCGAGATGACTATGGGCAGATGGTCTGATGCTAGAGTCAGCATAGGTCGCCATGATACGCTGTTTATCAGACCAGCGCTGACAATTGTTAGATCTGGCGAGCTGCAGCAGCTGCCCATAATCCTGGTGGGTGCGTCGTCGTTCATTGTGCAGAATGTCGAATCGTCTATCTGCTCAGCCAGATGTATTCCTCTACGATCATTTGACAGGCTTGAGTGCCAGAGATCGTGGTGCGCGTTAAAGTCACCAACTACCATACGGTTTTCACCTCTGAGTAGCGCACCTATTTCAGGGTGATATCCTGCCGGGCAGCTGGTGACAGGGGGTATGTATACGTTAAATATTTCGAGCTCAACATCGCCTGACCGGATAGCAATACCCTGACATTCTAGGATGGTATCCCTGCGGTCGATGTCTGCTTCAATGAGACGATAGTGCACGGTGTGGTGCGTGATGAACGCTAAACCTCAACCATTATCGCGCTCGCGATCTCGACGGTGCACGTTGTATCCGGCGCAATTCAACA
>NW_016219337.1:0-165 GCF_001687245.7 Rhagoletis zephyria | reverse complement strand
GTTAAAGAGTTGTGTTGCCTGCCGGCCCCCTGCTGTACGTGTTGCAGAAGGGGGTGCTGAATTGTGGTGGTGGCTGGCGGCGTCGCGGGGGAGGGATGCGACAGGGCAGCACAGCTGGGGCCCACATAGTCGCTCGTCCAATCTCGTGTGTTGCGAAGTCCTGAG
>NW_016219336.1:0-1553 GCF_001687245.7 Rhagoletis zephyria | reverse complement strand
TTTTTTTTTTTAATGTTTCAGAGAACGTGATGATCTCTTTCATGCCGTTACAGTTATGGCCGATCTTGGATTGACATATACGCAAGTGAAGGCGGCTGAAGGTTCATACGTTTTTCAAATGGAACCCGATCTGGATGCTTTGGCACAATTTCCGGGTAGGTATTAGGTTCTTAAAAAGGACTAAGCCAAGTTTATGTACAGCAGTAGCCACATAATTAGTGACACTACTTTTTTACAAGTTTTGACGTATTATTTTTTCTTTATTTATTTTATTTTTTAATATATATAGTTTATACAACAATGAAAACAATGTAACTCAACGTTTCAAACGTTGTACAAGAATTAAAGAAAAATTGCCAAATTAAAAAAAAACGGTCATCAAAATTTCAATCTTTTTAATCAGAATTTTTAGAAAAATTTGGGCAGTTTGGTAGCCAATTCACTTTTAATACTGTGCAAGTTTCAAGCATTCGTTTAATTTTCTCCTGCAAAAAAAAAAAAAAAAAATCAAAAATTAAAAAAAAAAAAATTTTGCTCATGTGAAAATTTCTCTGTGGCAATTTTTTTTTTCAGCGACCGTAGATTAAATTTGCATTGAAAATCTTCTTTAACTAAAAGTTAAATTCCCTCAAATAAAAAGTAAACAGATTTAATTTTCGCATGTATTTGCTATATGTATGCTATAGGTATTCTTTCTTCTTCTGAAAAGTGCATTTCACTGTAATTTCCTTTATCGCCATCTTAATATCGGTTTTTCTCTTTCACAGGCTATATTGGTGTTACATTGAACTACTTTAGTCGGCAGCTGGTTGCGCGTGAAGTGGAGCTAGAACGCATACGTCGTTCAACGCCACGTTTGGGCGCTGAAACGAGTAACAGTAAGTCAACTACCACTAATGCTGCTTCAGCTGCTGGCGCTAATAAAGATGCTGAAAAACGTCTGCCAAATCATTTGCAACGTCTAAAGGCCAAGCAAGTCGATAATAAAAATGCAAATGCCAAGAGAGATGTAAGTATACATAAGTGAGAAGAGTAGATATGTAGTCAACAGTGAGGTATGAACCCTAGCCCGCATGTTGTCATAGATATGTATAGTCAGTGCCGAATGAAAGTGAACACCATGTTCTAATATAATATTAACACTTATTTTCAAGAAAAACTTGTTTCATTAATTATTTATGAAAATATTGATTATTCTATAACAACAACCATATAAATCAAAGCTTCACACTTTATACAAAGTTCACAAAAATTCTAACAATTTTCAACAAAATTTAACAATTTGTATTCAAAATTTCTAGAAATTTTTCGAGTATGCAGTTTCGTAGCCCATTCAATTTTGATAAAACAAAGTGCCAGTTTCAAGTCGCTAAGGGTGTTGCGCGTTTTCTTCCATATACAAATAGATTTTGATCACGCGTTATACTTAACTTTGATTTATATGNACATAAGTGAGAAGAGTAGATATGTAGTCAACAGTGAGGTATGAACCCTAGCCCGCATGTTGTCATAGATATGTATAGTCAGTGCCGAATGAAAGTGAACACCATGTT
>NW_016219335.1:0-1553 GCF_001687245.7 Rhagoletis zephyria | reverse complement strand
AGACAATACATTACAATTAAGCTCTAGGCCATTGAAATCTAAAAAAAAAATTACACTTTTGGGATCATAAAAATTGGAATGTCAACAACTCGCTCTGTGCAGGAGCGGCAATGAAGACGAAACAGAAAATGAAAGTAGGATAGACTTGCAAGTGCCATTTCGTTGCTTTTCTTTACGAAAAATCTGTGGCCCGCATCGCTGACATCAATTGTACTAAATACATTATGTATTCCACCTTCATATGTACATACTTACATATATGGTTGAATGCACATGAATAAATATGTTTACGATCAGATTGCACATGTTGTTGCCGCATTTAAGAGGTCCACTTTTTCGCCTTTATGNAAATCGCGGCTGGCGCAAATTTTTATTTCAATTTTTTTTTAATGACTAGTTACTTCTTGTACCCGTTCGGGTATAAAGAGGAACAATTAGTCTCTTGATGGACCATGCTCGAACAAAGCGAACAGTTCATTCCATATAAAGAGATGAAAGGTGGTATTAGTCGCATGTTCCTTTGCGATTGCTCCCGAAGCTATCGCGGATTAGTCGCATTTTTTGCAGGGTACTAAAGAAATATTGATACTCTTGCTTAGTTAAGACATTTTTCAACTTAAACATGTCCACATTGAAGCAATTGTCTCGATTTCTCAGCAAAATGCGAATAGGGTATACATTTTTACATACATGCTTCTGTATACGTACATATGTATGTAGTACATATGTATTTATGTAGTCGAGTTCCGGTTTAAATTTTATACTGCACCATAAATAGTATGACAGTGTGCACAAAAACTGGTAATAGAAAGGAGTTTTAAAAGGAATTTTATGAGCGATATCTTTTACAAAAACATGCCAAAGCAGTGCAGTTCGAAGGGCGAAAATACTTGGTGGACTACATCAGAGCTAAGAGGAAGGGGAGCCTTGTCAACCAACTCAAAATCCTGGGCATATAGGATGAATGATGGACATAAATACTAGAGCTGGAGAAACACCGATGGAAACCTCGATGCATCGATGTTTTTATATGAGCTGCTAACATCGATGCTTTTTTTCCAACATCGATTTTTTTGCAAATTGCAAACCCACATGCGCATGCGTCGACAAAAATCTTAATAATTTTTAAAAGACTTTAAAAAAGGTGCCTAATATATGAGCCAATCTTTTTTAAGTCGGACGGATTTCGTAAAAAAAAAATTAAGTCATGTCTCCGATTCGCTTCAAATATTTGTTGTGGGTTGTATACATGAAATAAGCTAACACGTGTTCGAGGAATGTTTTTTCTTCTTTTTTTCTTCGGCGATATGATCTGTCAAAGTTTGCTTTTTTTCGTGATTTTGACTAATCATGTAGTTCTTCAAATCGTTATATCTCGGGTTCTGCTGATCGTAGAGACCTCCTCTTAACGTCATTTAAGATGTTAAGAAACGGGCTTAAAATTTCTATTTTTAAGGTGGTCAAGATTGTCCTAAAGCTAACTTAGCTATTAACAGATGAACTATTTGAAGTTGATTTGCATAGTGAAGACCAGTAAATTAGGGATTCAAAAT
>NW_016219334.1:0-1553 GCF_001687245.7 Rhagoletis zephyria | reverse complement strand
TGATGAAAAGTTTGATGAAATTTTATGAATTTTCCTAAATTTTGTATTATACTCGAAACCTTGATTTATATGGTTTTGGCTGAATTTGGACGATATTTTAATACAAAAATAACAAAAAAAATATTTAACTGCAAAAACTTTGTGAATATTTAAAAAATATCAACGTGTGTACACATGTGTAAGTCACTGAATTTTATTAATTACTGATACTCTACACCAATCATGAGCAAATGCAATGGCTGATGCGAGATTTTCGGCTGTGTTGTTGTTGATACAATTTTTGCAGTTTAACATTTTGCATGGTTGCGATTGCATTTCGCATTAACGCATGAATACCCCCACTATTTTTATGCTATTTCAGTTATTTCAAAATTCTAATATTATTTTAGTGAGCGATTTGCCAACTTTTGTACCCAACTGGATTTTGAAGTGATTTAGGGGCTTTATATACTAAGGGACGGATATATAAAAATTGACCTATTTTTTATGTTTGTTTTCTATGCGTCTCTAAACCTTTCATCCGAATGCGAGCGCCACCTGGCGAGGAATTAAAAAAAAATGGTTTTTATAAAAGGCCCTACTAAGTTTGATCTAAAGTGGTCCATAAATACCTCGAACGGTGAATGGTTTCAAGGAGAGGGTTCCATTTCATGGCAAAAAAAAACCCCGAACGTTTGCATTTGCCTGCCGAAGGACTACCGCTGTTATTTTTGAAGTGAAACTTCTTTAGCGGCGGTTGTTTGGTTGGGCGTAAAGTTGCAAATTCGATTATCGATTTTTGTATCGTTGTTGTTACAGTTATTAGCGGAACTTATCGATATAATAATCGGTTTTTTAATCGAAATTTGTCATCGATTTGCTTATCGATAGTTTTATCGATTTTGTTATCAATATTTTTTATCGATTTTTTTTATCAATTTTGTAATCTATTTTTTTCTATAGTTTTATCGATATTGTAATCGAGTTTTTATTGATATTGTAATCGATTTTTTATCGAAATTTTTACCGATTTTGTTATCGATATTTTTTATCGATTTTGCTATAAATTTTGTTATAAATTTTTTTATCTATATTTTTATCGATATTTTAATCGATTTTGTTCTCGACATTTTTATCGGTTTTGTTTTTCATATTTTGATGGATGTTACTATCAATTTTGTTATAGATAGAGTATAAAGATAAAAACAAAGATAAAAGGAAAACAGAATAACATAAATGTAATTAAAACAAACAGGGTAGAGGTAGGGATCTAGTTAGAACCTTAAGCAAAAGCAGATGTAAATGTGTACATATGTACATATATTGGTTATCAGATAAACTAAATATGTAACGTAAGTTTCACTTGTCCAGTGTGGCCCAGATGCACTTACTTTTTTTTTGTTTAGATGGTGGTAGGACCAGGAATCGAACCCTGGACTTATGGAGTGGTAGTGCACTCCTAAAACCACTCAACTACGCCAGCTGGCAGTTTTCAAGATAAGCGTGCTCAAAATATATATATCGTCTTTATTTTATACGATGTATACATAGATGTCAAATAGACAATTTTCAAA
>NW_016219333.1:0-1553 GCF_001687245.7 Rhagoletis zephyria | reverse complement strand
AGCTGTACGCGCATGCCAGCTTCACATCAAAATTACCACCCAACACATATGTAAGTATATAGCTTCTGCCACCTGCGGAGCAGTTCAGAACAGCTCTTTAACTGCAGATGTTGATTTCATGTTACACTTCTAAAGCTTGGCTAAACTTTTGCTAAGAAATTCAAGGCAGTTTACTTGACCAACGCTAGAGCCGCGTATTCTTTTTCAGAGGTCTTTAAAAGTTGTACATTAGAACAAGTATTTTCAATTTTTATTTGCTGCGCCATAAAAGTACATTAGCTGATTTTTCATTAATAATTTATTGACAATTTCGGGTTGTTGCTGCTTTGCTTTAATTGTTGTTTTTGTCTGGCCAATAACACTTACACTTGACCGCGCTTAATTTGGAGGTGGCAAGGCATGCCTCTAAAACTATTCATAGGCACACTATGCACTCGCATTTAAATAGTTGTTTTAAAGAACGGCATTTTGTCAGCTGCCAATGTGTTTGTATGGGCTCTGACATCACTTATATGCCATATATGCCATGCCAGTAAATAAGTGAAACTGTCAGCCGCTAATCAATGGCATTCTTAAATAGTTGCCGAAGTCCACCGACTCGGTTACTGCAATAAGTGCGTAACTGTTTAAAAATAAATGTTCTAATTAAAATTGAAAATTGAATATGCTATGTGCTGTTTGGCTGCAAGATTTAAGACTCCATCTAAATGTTAAATTGTTCATTTTTTCATCAAAGTATAGAGCTACTGTAGCTTGTACGCTCAATTAATGCCAGGCATTTATAAGTTTAAAGCAACATTTTTTTCATGTACAAACTTGATGTCTATATATTGAATTAAATTTTTTTAAAGCGTTTCTGCATGTTGTCAATAGATTTATATTTTTACATAATGCAACTTGCTGCCTTTGAAAATATGATATTACGAATAAATTTTAAATAATTAACTTGTTAGTCTGAAACCGTTCTATTGTCATTATTTTCGACCTACTTATTTTTATTGGGTATTTTGAACTAAGTGAAAGCATCTGGTAAAAGCTTCTTTTAACTCTAAAAAAAAAAACAAAAAAAAAAACAGTGTACGGTAGCCACTTTCGGACTTCAAAAAATTTCAAGGAGTTAAAAAAATTAAAAATTCGCTAAAACATCTTCAGTTCTCCGAAATACACTGATGGTCATAGTAATAGGTACAAAACTTAAAATTATATTGTTTGCAATTTATGTTTGTTTAGTTATTTTTTAAAACTTAAATAAAAGTTTCAGAGTTTGCACAAAGTTCACAAAAATTAATCAAATTTAAAAAAACTCATCAAAATTTCAAAAATTTTATTCAGAGTTTTCATAAAATGTTCGAGTGTGTTCTATTTAAAGTGTAAGTTTCTGGTCACTAAAAATTGCCGTTGATTTTTTAGAATTTTATTTTTGTTAGAGAGTGTTCAGCATTTTATTTCCATATAGCGTATCAAGAAAATCTATTTTTAAGTTAAAAATTTTATCTGCAAGAGAATAATTATCACCCTCGACAAAAAATTCTAAGTAATCGAAGGCAATTTTT
>NW_016219332.1:0-1553 GCF_001687245.7 Rhagoletis zephyria | reverse complement strand
CTTGTATCTTGATGGCTGTCGCAATTTAACACACAGCACTACATTTTATAAGTTTTTACGCAGTCTTCACTCCAAAATTGCAAATTAACACAATTTAAACTGATTTTTAACTTATAATGCGAATTGCTCTTTCGCTGATTTGTAAACAAAGGTTTATTTACAAGTTACCACAACTGTCAATATCGGCAAAACCAAAGTAGCGGTACCACTGACGGCGCCACCTTTGTTCGCTGCACAGTGGTATGTATGAGTGAAAACTATCGATAGTACTTACAAAACCCTCGATGTCTTCAATAGTCGGAGACTATCGATAGTGCCATCGATAGTTTTCCAGCTCTACTTTTGAGGCAGANTGTGTACAGTAATCACCTTTTTGAGTACTCCTCGGGGGTAAAATCTGATCAGGGTTGATAATGAGAAGGAGCATGAATTTTGCCGATTCAGAGTTGCATACAAATTTACTGTGGTATGAAAGGGAGCAACAACCGTACTATGTCAGAGTGGCACAGGTAATTTTGTAAACACTTTTCTTATATTTATTTTGCAATATTCCGATATCCAGTGTGTAGCCAGAGGCAGTGGCATGTGAGCCTCACTAAAATCTACTCATCATGTTGGAGCAGCTCCGGGTAATAGACTGAACTTATGACCACCTTAACCTTGGGGAGTCTCCAAGCAAATGCGTGTCCTGAGTTTATACGGTAGCCATTCATAGCAATTACTATTGTATGTGTGTATAATTCATATTGGTGACATTCTATACTTTGATCCTGAGTATTTTTGAGGAGCTCCGAGTAATGGTCGCTCAAACTTGGGTGGGCTTAATGAGCTCTCTGGGCGGATGCGCTAGCAGGCTGTGGAGTCTCCATAACTATACAAACATTTTTTTTGTTTTGGAATAAAGACTTAAATATATTCGGAAATTTAGAATTTTCTTTGATAAATTCACGTTTTTATAAAAATATATTCTTACAATGGATATTTTATTGATTTTAAACTTACATTTATGAAAACTTCATTCAGTGCTATAATTATGATTTGAGTTTCCAGTTTAAAGAAATAGAAGCAATAATTATGTACTTTACTATTGATATTATTCCTAATTAAGCATTGAAATTATATTTACCCTACATTTTGTTCATAAATAACACAACTATATATATTTTATCCTCGAAAAGAACCTTTTCTAATCATGAGGCGAAATTCCCCACAGTAAGTGTTGCCGTGCGCGCAAAACGAAAACGCTGCACCCAACCCAAAAGTACCAATTGGTGAAAAACTGCGAAAAGGCTTATTACTGTGGGCCTGTGCCAATCGGTAACTTTTTTCTCCGTGGTGGGACGGGGTGGAAAAATTTGCTATGGTGTACAAATAAATTGAATTTTGCTGTGCCAAATGCAAAGTAAAATTTTGACAGTTGAAAAACCAAACAAACGCTCGTGCGAAAGCTCTATTTTTGTGTGTTGCTGAAATCCTTAAATATATATTTATTTTATAATTTGCTAGTAACGTAAGCTTTTTTTATGCTGTTTCAGCTTTCATTTTCATGTTCA
>NW_016219331.1:0-1553 GCF_001687245.7 Rhagoletis zephyria | reverse complement strand
TTGGAGTTGTTAACTCTCTGACCAGTGTAGGTTGTGCAACGAAAAACTGCAAACAGCAGAGCACATTATGAGCCACTGTGAAGCTCTCACCAGGATCACCCTTCGCTTCCTAGGATCGCCGTACCTAGAAGCACACGACCCAAATGGCATTCAGCCAAAGGATCTCGCGAGGTTTCTTAGCACTATGTGTATCAAAGATGAATAGAGGTTTGTTACAGTAGATCGTTTCGGTCGCGGCAACTATATGATCTGCTCTCTTCTCTAAATCTAATCTAATCGAGTACCAAGATTTAATGATCTGCAATACTGTATAACTAAAAATTATATACAGATTAAAGAAATAAATTTTCGCGATTTTTTTTGACATATTTCGATTTTGCTTGCGATTTTTTTTTTCGCTTCAGGAGAACTCTGCAATTATTTTCAACTAGTTTTTGTTCTTCAATATTGCTACTTTTTCTGTACTTTTCACTAAAAAATTTGATATAAACAAGTAATTTTCAAGCAAAAAATAAAATCGACTTCAATTCTCATATAAAAATTAAAGATTATCGTTAATTTCTTCATGATAGAATAATCCAATCTAAACCAAATTAGTATGGGACAACGTCTGAGGTAAAACATTTCCTTAAAAAAAAAAACGAATAGAAATCGATCAACGTGGTCGAAAGTTATACGGTAACATAACGTAACATAAAAAAAAAATATTTCAATGAATTGATAACCTTCTCCTATTTTTGAAGTCGGTTAAAAAATAAGAAATCGAAAATCCGTCTCATCGGGCTTTTTTTGAAATGTGTAAGCTTTCATAAAAAAAAAAATAATCATATTGTTTCAAAAATAAGGACTCCAGTGAATAGTGAACATTAAATTCCATTAAAACTATTTCGATTTTGCACTTGTAAAATTGTTACCGAAAGAGTTTTTCGAATATAGGACGACAGTTCAATTATTAATTGCTTCCGCAAGCAACATACGGCATGCGCACAGATCTTAGGTTTAGCCTAAGTATGTATATGTTAGTAAAAAAGGCAAGAATTGTATGAAATTAATGCAGTTGTGGTGATCAACTTTTTCAGATGCCGCTTCTATAAAATCTGCTCGTTGGAATTTCTATAAATCTTTTAAAACTTAGTTCGTAAGCGATTTGAACTTTTTTCCGAGCCGTTGTTCTTTCCACATTTAGCGCGCGTCAGGTACTAAGGTGCAATCGATTAAGCCTAGCACCAGCTGCGCCAACACACAACATTTAATCGGACAGATATAAACTTATGTACATATGTATATCCGTCCGATCATATATATGTACATACTATAGACATGAACATATACATACATACATATATTTACATATAAGAATACTCGGATTAAGGTATTTGAAATTGCAAATTTAGTGCGATTACGATGACGAGCACCCAGCCAAGTGAGAGTAGTGCTTTTTGATATGATTTAAACATATTCAAAGGCAAAGTTCATTCGCTGAGCTCGCTTACACTGGTACCCCCTCTTCATATGTACATTTGGTGGAAGCAGTAGTGAAATCATTTACTGAA
>NW_016219330.1:0-1553 GCF_001687245.7 Rhagoletis zephyria | reverse complement strand
AGAACTGTTTGGTGTATATTCAGTGGAAATCAATTGTGATTTTTTAATTGAATTAAAAGGGATCATATGCTATAGTAAAATATGCAGCGTATAAACGGCGGAGAGGCGGATTTCGTTAAACATATACTTATGCAAGTGAAGGAGTAAAAAATGTGTGAATGAAGGCTTATTTATGCAAATATTTATATGAATCAATGAGCAGATTAAGCGGAGGATACTTTATGTGCGAGTATTAACTACACTGAGCGGGTCAAAAGGAACGAAGAAACCGACGAACAAATTAAATTTTTTTTTAGAATAGTATTTTTTAATTATTATTAGTTTTTTGGTTTATTCAAACTGTGTGTGTTGTACAACTCCTTTTTTTTATGGTCGCACTGTTATTCGTCTTCATTTCCGCTTCTACTCTGTCTGCAGCCTTAGAATAACATTTTCACACAGCCCGATCTTCCCCCTGGAAATGAGACAACTAAGAATTTGGCTAGAGAAGGCCACCATCCTGCCCATCATCGACCATTGAAGCCACCCGCGTAATATAGTTGAGTGCTTCTCTCAGCAATGACTGTGAGCCCTCGAGGGGCCGAAGATGGAAATTCACGCACATGCTTTCGAACATATCGTCGCTCGAATAAAGAAACAGTGTAAATGCCACATACACTATTATTCGATAATTGCACCATTGAATAGAAAATCCTTTAATCTATTAGGAAAATCTTTAGTTTTCTTAAATATCTCTTTGGCTCACTAATTTATTCCCGGTTTGTAATGGTTTATAAAAACTTCCAATTCGTTTTTCTCAAAACTANATACACTATTTCATTATTCCAGCGACGATATTATCCAGCAGGCAAGAGAAATTGTCGAAGCGAGATTTTTATTGAAATTACCATAAATTTGAAAAATCTCGTATTACATACATTTAATTGGAAGAGTATTTTCATCATTTTCTTCTTTTTTCTTGCCTTTATTGCTTGGACAGTGAAGAGGAACTCCCACGACTTTTATTTTTATGCATCTTATTAGCTCATGAAGACATCTGATATTTTTATATTAACGCATTTTGTATTGCTTGAAGGACATATGTATGTGTGTAGGTATATCTATGTTAAGCAAACTATAAATAAGGAATGACATTCTTTGGGGCTGTGTATGCAAAAATGTAACTTGAGTTTTTAGCTTTTTAGATCTATGCATAAAATATAACTATATTTTATATATATATATCAGTGGAAGAGAATTCACTAAGTCAGCTTAAATTTATAACTAAATAAATTAAATATATGTAAAGTTTACCGATGCTTCTTCAATTTAAATTATAAGTAGTGATATAATTTTTGGTATCATTGCCTAGTTAGTATTTAGTACTAGTACTTATTGTACATACACAACTATTGCAAGCAGGCATACAAAATAGAAAAAAAAAACTAAGAAAAATCCAAAGGAATAAGTTTGAAATACATTCAAAAAATATGTCTATGTGCGTGCGCTCGTTTAGCTGCTAAATATATTTTACCGGAAGTGCTGTCTGGACGATCTCTCAAATCTTGTAGTTC
>NW_016219329.1:0-1553 GCF_001687245.7 Rhagoletis zephyria | reverse complement strand
ATCATCTCGCCGCTAAGTCAGGAATGAGAGTGAAACTGTTGATTTTTTTATATCAAGATACATTTTTAACCGACTTCAAAAAAAGGAGGAGGTTATCAATTCGTCGGAATATTGTTTTTTTTTGTTTTTGTTTTTGTATGTATGTTACCGCATAACTTTGGACCACGTCAACCGATTTCGAAAATTCTTTTTCATCGGAAAGGTAGTATCTCAGAGGTCCATACTAATCTGGTTTAGATCCGATTATTGGATCATGAAAAAATTAACGGTACTCCTAAATTGTTTTATGAGATTTGAAGTCGGTTTTGTTCTTTGCTTAAAAATTATTTGTTTAATTTTCAGTTGCGCTAGTATTTTATCAACCGATTTCAAAAAAAAGGAATGCAGTATCTATTCGTCGGAATATATTTTGTTGTGGTTTTTTTATGCATGTTACCGCATAACTTCGGACCACGTTAACCTATTTCTATAATTCTTATTTTTTTAAGCATATCCAGAGTTGGTCCCATACTAATTTAGTTTGGATCCCATCATTTGTTAAAAATCACTTGTTATAATTGGTTTGATAAATTGACAAGATGTCTATACACATTACCCAAATACGTACACATACTATGAGTAAGATTAAACATTTTATAATTCGAAAATATCGATGTTTTGCTTCGATGCATCGAAATTTTTCCACTCGATGTATGAATAGTCGATGTATCGATGCATCGATGCTCGAAGAGGTTTTTCTGAATTCTGAAGGCTGAAGCTAATTCGCTGAGGTTTTTGTGTTTTCTAATAAATGGGTAATCTTGAGCTGGTACATTCCATAACCCGCAAGTTCCTTACAACCTCGTTGATCAGCTTTGCTAGTAAATTTATGAAAGTCTCTTCTATCCACAAAAGCACATATACACTTGCATACATAGTACATAGTACATGCATATGTACACACCATTATTTTTGAATATGACTTCATTCCGAGTATCAGTGTCGATCATAAACAATCTACGTAAGCATTATTTGTAGTACTTTTGTATGTATGTACTTGTACGTTACGTATGTACACCAAATATAAAATGTCTGGGAAATTGCATAATTATTTACTGTCGGAATACTTTTGTATGGTGTGCCAAGCGATCAGATAATTAAAAAACAAATACACGTTAAATAACCGTTGTTGCAATTAATAGACAGCTGTGAACATGGCTGATACGAGCATGTTATTCCCGCCCTAATTAACATGTATGCGAGTATGTCTGTATGCATAATGTTGTATGTACATGTGAAATTTTCTAATTTGTGTGAATATGTCATGTTTCCAGGGCGCTCACTCATTCATTCATGCGCTAATTTCAGAAAAGTCCATTCACAAATAAAGTAGAACTCATAGATACTTACGGGAAAGTGGTATAGTCGCCCAAATGTGAGTAGCACACGCCAAGAGGCGTTGTTTATGACAAGCTGATCGTAGTAAATACGTACATACATACATGAGTAGATTACATATTTATATGTACGTACTGCTCTACGCGTTAGAGATGGGCGCGGATATCGGGTCCCGC
>NW_016219328.1:0-1553 GCF_001687245.7 Rhagoletis zephyria | reverse complement strand
GGGGCATGCAACCAAATGCCGCAAGTCGAGATGCAACATACATGTTAAAATACGACAAACAGATTTTGACGTGAAGGCCATACACACACACATGCGCTCGACTCCATTTGCAGCCAAGGCCCCTGACATTACTTCGCTAACCCCCAGCGCATTTCTGTGTCAGTTATCAGTGTGGGCGGGCGGGCAGGGCGAGCGGATGCGTGCGGCAATCACATGCATGTTGTGTTGCAGCAGCGGAAGGACCCTTTGGCGTTGCTGCTTATCAAGCCAATGTATCTGCTTGTGAAAGCGTGCAAAGACATGCAGTGGCATGTGTACGGATGTACTGGTGTTGCTTCTCTCTGGATAAGCTTGTAATTACGGAGTATTTAAAGGAAATAAGATTCCGGGTGGGAAATTCGAGGGCACCGACTTTTTATCCTACCCAAATGAACTCGAGCCAAGACTGGTTTGCTTTAAGAATCATGCAAAATTGCCTTCTTAAAGAACCGTTCGTGCTGTGTTTCTCGCCTGTATAAAAGCCAATTAAAGACTTTATGTTTTTGGAGCTACTCCAGAGTGGATAAAGAACCGAGCTATAATTACATTTTGGAAGCAACCAACTCCGACTGGGCTACTCAGATTTAACACAATTGCAAGCGGCTATTTATTTACAAACACATATAAACAAAAATATGAGCATACACACTAACATAGCATACGTGTATGTATATACACTTACACACATAACGAACTTGAGGAAAATTTCGCTTAGAAGCTGGGTTAAGCCAAGTGTAAGATAGTTTAAATGTTCATTAGGGCATTGCTAATACACTCTCTGTCGAACACATTCGCCAAGGCACTTTTGCAATCCACATACATCCACATACACACAAGCACACACTCAGGCATGCATACATACATATTCTGTGGTTATTTATGTTGCATCGCACTTATGTATTTGTGTTGCACAGTGCCAGGCGTAGCTGTTGTGTGTCAGTTCAGATGCCTGAAACGAGATCAGCTGCAAATTGACATTCATCGGCTCAAATTGAGGAAGTAAATGGGCAGAGTGTGAGCACAAAGTATTGCATTTTAACCTAAACGGTTTAATTAAGAGAGCTAAAGTGGAGCTTTGCGTCCGGGAAACCGCTTACAATGCATTTCACTTTCAGGGATTAAAATGTGCAACATTTTCGCAGAATAAGGAGAGCAATGACAATGAAATTCACTTTTAAGCAATCAACTTTTCCAGAATTACATGAAGTTAAGAAAATGCAGGGTGTTAAGTCTCCTAACCTCTTTCGATTTTTCAAAGCGCGCATTCGTGAATTGCTACTATAGTACTCACATANAACTTTTCCAGAATTACATGAAGTTAAGAAAATGCAGGGTGTTAAGTCTCCTAACCTCTTTCGATTTTTCAAAGCGCGCATTCGTGAATTGCTACTATAGTACTCACATACGAGTATATGTTTTTTTTTGTAAGTACTAAAGTATGTAATAAATATTTATGTGCATAAGTATTACAGTATATTTTGCTTAGCTGCCCATCCTTCTTTGCACGAAAAACT
>NW_016219327.1:0-1553 GCF_001687245.7 Rhagoletis zephyria | reverse complement strand
GATGAGCAAATGGGAATTGTTTTGTACAGTTTATTTTCGTACCCTGCTCCTTACTTGCTCTTTTGGGGAGCAGCTAACTTTCAGTCCCGCTGGGTATTGAGAAATTATTGGATTGTCTGCTATGTATAAGGCACAACCACATATATGTACAAGTGTGCGATATTAGAACATAGAAAACTATTTTGTTTGTTATTATCGTGTAGTTCTATTTTAGGGGGCGAATGTGCAAACATACACACATCCACAATTGAATAAGTACACATATTTTCCTTAAGATCCCAGGCTTATATCTGGACTTGTGGGCATCACAGAAGTTTTTTTTAATCTCGTTTTCCAGAATGATTAATTTGGAAGAAAAATGGTAAAAAAGAAAAAAAGAACATTAATTATTTTGGGCTTTATTCCATTTTTTTAAAACTACACGAAAATTTTGCTTATTATTTTGACTCATTCGAATATGCACAAGGAAGCGCAGCCTCCTTACAGATATAGCAAAGTTATTAAAGTTGTATTTAAAACCTTTTTCAGAATTTAAAGGATAATGAGAACTATAACAGAGCAAGAATGGGTGAAGCAGGTGCACTTTCAACTGCAAAAAATGCATACCATATGCATGTTGGAAATAAAACTGAAGGGAATGCATATGTTTTTGACAACTGAACTCATGTAATCGCATGAAATGGAGCTAGAAAACAAAAGCTATACAGAAATAAAAAAGGTCTTTTAGAAAACCGTTGGCGTTGATGACCCCACAAGGAAACTGCGGATTACTCTATACACTTGCGTTTAGNAAAATGGTGAACTTCTCTGGCGAAAAGTTTAATTTTGATGGCTACAATGGATTTAATAATAATTGTAACGATTTTTGAAAAGACGAAAGTTGTTTGTTTCCCCTCCATGATCAAGAAAAGAGTGTGGGAGTCTGAACTGAGATTTCGTACTAACTCATGCAAAACAAGTATTATGGAAATTTGTCGCATATATAATATGCTAGCAAAATTTCGCAACGATTCGCTCTACAGCAGCTGTAAAAAAGAGTATAACGAAGCAAAGTCGTATTTTTTTCAGAGTTCGTTCTACTCACTGTACCTAAACATAATGAAAATATTTGGAATTGGATGTTTTGCAAAGTTTGCTTGTTGTATTCCGGATAGTGTTTTTTTCCATACATTGGAATCATGGATGTAGTACCCCATACCAGAAGTGTTGTATAGTAGAATTAAAAGGAATGGTATGCTTTTGTTGGTTGAATCTAGTCCTTTCCTTGTGTTAAAGCTACGGTTATTATTCAAGTGAATCAAAATAATAAGCATAATTTTCGTGTAGTTTGATAAAAAGTGGAATAAAATCCAAAGTAATCAAGGCGTTTTTTTCATTTTCACCATTTTTCTTCAAAATTATGCATTCTTCCAAGCGATATAAAAAAGCTTCTCTGATGCCCACAAGTCCAGATATTACCTTGGATCTTGGGCAAAATATGTGTACCTATTCAAGTGAATCGGACTGTATGTACATATTTTTGTAAGTAGGTGCACGTGGATTGATTTCGTATG
>NW_016219326.1:0-1553 GCF_001687245.7 Rhagoletis zephyria | reverse complement strand
AAGCCTTCAGCAGGGCAGACACAAAGGCCTGCTTGCTGAGCTCACTCTCCGCCGTCACCACAAAGGGATAGGCGGAAAAGTGGCTGGAGACGCCCATCGGGTGGCAGACAAGGACAAAGGTGTTCTCCGCTTCAGGTACTTGCTCTGGAAAAATTAGAACAAAAGTTGACATGTGTTTAATGCTTGATAAGGACACTCTTACCGTTCTCATCAAACTCCGTGTAAATCTCCCGCAGCATGCTGAAGTCAATCGTCTCAATGTACTTGTACGACTTGCGGGCCTTCTTCATCACTGAATGGGAGTTTTTGTTTTCGCGCAGCGAGTTTGCCCGTCGAATGGTGCCGCTGCGTTTTTTGCACAGCTGAAATACAAAATGTTTAAATTAAATACTCAAAGTTTATCAACCAAAAAAACAATCANGCTTGATAAGGACACTCTTACCGTTCTCATCAAACTCCGTGTAAATCTCCCGCAGCATGCTGAAGTCAATCGTCTCAATGTACTTGTACGACTTGCGGGCCTTCTTCATCACTGAGTGGGAGTTTTTGTTTTCGCGCAGCGAGTTGGCCCGTCGAATGGTGCCGCTGCGTTTTTTGCACAGCTGTAATTTGCAAAAAAATGTTTAGATTGCTCAAAAGATAAAAACTAAAACTCTTACCACAATCTGATCAGTAAAGAGAAGAAGGCTGAAAATGTACGTCTCCAGCTTGTGCATCGTCTTCATGCCACCGGCTCCACCACCATCAGACTGAACCAACAGGCGGGCGTCAACTTTGGCGAGAAAGTGCCTATTTGCACTCAAAATGTCCGCCGGCGCCTCCTCAATGTCATTCAGTATCTCGAACATCTCCATCTGCCCCTCAGTCTTCTTCTTCTCCTGGTTGATTTCACTGTGGTTGATTTTAAACAGAAAAAATTACTCAAAGTTTGACTTATTTCAAGTACAAGATAAAATACTTACGAGTTGACCGAGACAATGGTGCTGAGCGCCTCATTCAGCAGCCGGTAGTCAGGGTGGAGGCTGTCCGTTTTGCTGAGCAGTGCTAGTGAGTGAAGAAAACAAAAAAAAGTTATACACTGCTGTACAATAGGCGTACAACTTTTTTTGGTTCACTCACCCCTGAGGTACATTTCAATGCGAGGCAGTCGTTGAATTGGATTGATAAGCAGCTCCTGGAAGGTCTGCTTCTTGCACTCGGCGTGCAGCTGAGAGGCTCGGATGAACTTGGAGAAGCGAGGGTACTTCTGGTTGCAGAGGTCAATCATCTCCTTCGTCTGCTCGAAGAAGTTGATGTACTGCGGGTAGACGGTGAGGAAGGCCTTTGACTGTAGTGTTGGGAAAAAAACAAAAGAAAGGTTTTGATGATAAGTTTTTGTACAAAAGTTAAAAATTTCTAGGTTTTCACACTTACGTGCTTCTGAAAGATCTCGCCCACCTCATTCTCCGCCCTCCAGTTGGTGACCACTGGCTCCAGCTCGCGGAGAATCCGCTCGTGAACCTCGACAATGGGCGGCAGGCCGCCGAACATCGTCTTCAGCTCAATTTCGTTGG
>NW_016219325.1:0-1553 GCF_001687245.7 Rhagoletis zephyria | reverse complement strand
AAAAAAAAAACATACAAAATTGTAAACTGGAATTTCGTTCACTAAATAAAAATGCAAACATTTCGTTAATTTATATAAGCTCAATATTATAAATACTGAAAAAAAACGATTTGAATCTACATACATATCGTCACCTGAAATGCAAAATAACGTAACAACATCGCCACTGAAATGGAAAAAGTCGTGACTAATTTTTTTTTTATAAAACGATGTGGAGAGTTGTTATTTGATGAAATCCATCATAGCTATCAAAAAGAGCATTTTGAATTTTTTGTAAGTTACGACTTTTTACATTTCAGTGACGATGATGATACGTTATTTTGCATTCCAGTTGACGATATATTTAATTATAAGAAATAAAATTGTAATAACTAAATTGCAATATCCTAAACTACACAAAAAATTGTTACCTAAGACTTCCACAAAAAGAAATTTCATGAAGATTTCTTTTACTGTAAAATACCGTGAAAATTAAACCTAAAAATGTATAGTTAAGTATTTTTGAAAACAAAAAAAATTATTAAATATAAGAATAATTTAATTTTTCAACTTCAATTTAATTTAGCATATTACTAATTACGATTAAGTAAATTTTATATAAAGTAAATTTAGTTAGTTATGGAGTGTGGATTTTCAAATTGCTACGGACGAACGAATAAGGGGGAAAAGAAAATTCATATAACACGTTCATTCTTCCAAAGCAATTTGACATACTATGTGGCAAAAGATTTTACAAGTCTGATCACCTTGTAAAATTTCTTTTCCCATTGGCGGTTGGTGTAATGGCACCCCACGCGATATGGCAATATTTTAAAGGCACCACTTATGTTGTTATGTATCCTTTTTCAATGTTGGCGACTGGTACTTTTAACATTTCGATGTCCTTCGAGATGCCAAGTTTCAGGCTATGCATCAGCATCTACTATTAGAAGTACTAGTAGCATCATACCTGCTGCAGAGATAATCTGCCCCCGTGAAAATGATACGCAGTTTTTTTTATGGCACAAGCATTTCTTCCCATATGTATGTTTTTTCTGCAATGGAATTCGATTTTCATATTTGTTATTTATTTTTAAATTGATAAAATTATTTTTACTTACCATTAATTTAACTTTAAAAATCTTAACAACCTTTTAGTAGTTGTGTTAGCTACAACCGACATTTGTAAGAAAAGCAATTAATTTCGTTTTACTTTTGGATTTGGCAATTCAAAGGCAGATGTCGCTGCACGCTTAAATGCTTCAAAATTATCGAACTGGTAGGCACATACTAGTTAAAGAACTAGTATTTTTTCTAACTGGTTTGGATTTTCGCTGCAGGTCAGGGATGCCAACTCACTTTATCTTTCTCCCCGTTGGCCACCGCGAAATTCCCCGATTTTCGGTGAAATTTCCCGCACTGGTATAATTCTATTTAGAAAAAACTAAAATTTTTAATTCGATTGACGAATGTACATACAATATTTAAACTTAAATTTTNAGTAAGTCAAAATTTAAAACTTTGGGCAAAACTTTTCAACTTTTTACTCTGAATTTTTAAAAGCCAATTTACTT
>NW_016219324.1:0-1553 GCF_001687245.7 Rhagoletis zephyria | reverse complement strand
GTAGGAATTTGGGGTGTAGCTTCCTGTTGGTCATCAGCCTGTGCGATTATCTTTTCCAATGGTTCTACTGGTTTTCTAGGTTTTCTTATTTTAAGTNTCATCAGCCTGTGCGATTACCTCTTCCAATGGTTCTACTGGTTTTCTAGGTTTTCTTACTTTAATGTAATATTTTGTGAAGCTGGCTATCAGGACAATAACTATGATAAGGGTAAGTCCTGAAAAGACTCGGTTTACCGTCTTCTCCGTTTGCAGTGATTGGATTTCTATGGTATTATTTATATGTAGTTCGCTGAGTGCTTCTAGCGATAAAAGTCTGGTCAGGCTCTCTTCTATTGGGTTCGGCTGTGCTATTGCTGGTATTGTCTTAAGTGGTGGTGCTTCGAAATTTTTGTATGTTCTTCCGTTGACCACCACTGTTTCGTTCTTGAAATTTACAATATAGGTGCCATTCATGACTCGCACGTCGTCGCTTATTGTAATGTTGCCCTGGTAGCTGTTAAGGAAAAGTATTCCAGGCGCAATAAGCTCGTCTCTTGGAATGTGGTGGCCGTTGATGAAGTGACATGAGGAATTGAGGCTTTTAATTAACTTAGGTATACATAAATCATTACTTAAATCGAACAAATCATTTTGCTTACAAATACTAATTTTGTTATATTTTTTGCATTTATTTGCCATTCCGAACATGCGATCTTTATTTTTTAAAATATTATTGTATTTTAGATCTATCATGACGTTATTTTTTATAGATGCTTTTAATATCAGATTTTCGTAAATGTCTTTTGTAGTCAGTGGTATTTTAACGATATATAAAATTGATGAAGTGTTTCTTAATACACTTACTTCCGCTAATTCTAATGCCTCTTCGACAGTATCGAATGGCAGATTTTCCTTGTTCATCTCCTTAATGGCTAAATCAATTTCCATTTTATTTAGTACTATTGAGCTCACAACTCCTATCCTTGCCCATTGTATGGCGTATTTGATATTCACTATTTCCTCTTTAATCAACCTCAACTTATTTTGAAGGCTTATCGCCACTTCGTTTGCTGTTACCTCGTCTTCCTTTATTGCATGTATCAAGCTATTGGTTATCTCGGTTATTTTATTGATCTGTTTGTTAAGGGCGTTATTTATAATTATTTGTTTATTATTGTTTGCAATTAGCATTTCCATATTATAATTTATTNTCGTGCCGTAAGGTGGGATAAAAAGGATTTGATGGTTCTAAATTCGTATCTATTGTTTTTATAATGTTTTCCAGGAGGGTTCTGTACGTGTGTGTGTTAATAGTATGGATGAAATTTAGGTTGCCATCCTTAATTTTGGAGGAGCCGTTATCTATGGTTAACAAGTGTGACGATGAGTAATCATGGATTTGAACCTCTGCGTAAACAGAGCAGATGATGAAACTGAAAAGGATTGGTTATTATTTAATGACCATAACGCTCAACCATTTACAATTTTTATTTTTTTAATATCAAAAGTCGTGGCGTATTGCTCGATCTAAAATCGTACGCCTATGGCATATTGCTCGATTTGCCTATAATCTA
>NW_016219323.1:0-1553 GCF_001687245.7 Rhagoletis zephyria | reverse complement strand
TTGGCTGACTTTCAAAACGTATCAATACAATATTTGGATACTGTTATTCTGCGGTATTCAAGCTGTTTGTATATGCAGAGTTGCGACAAAATGCAACCATATACATTAGGGTGCCCATCGAAAATGATCTTTTTTTGGAAATTTAAAGACCCTACCTCCTAATTTTATTCGTTTTTATGAGAAATATGATATCGATTTAGGTCAGAAAACACGATTTTGTAGATTTATGAGTTTTTGAATGACTAGTTTTGATTCGATCAAAGATCGAATATAATCTGAGAAGAGGATATGTAGGCCTTTAAAATGATATATAATAATCTATTTGGCCTTGGCTTGTTGGGATTTTTTACCGGGTAAATTAAAAAAATATCCTTATTTCTCCAAATTTTTAAATTTGAACAATCGATAATTTCTACAATTTCAAAATATGGAGCAGTATCTAAAATTAAATTTATTTCCAAATAAACTGTTACCTCATTTATTGCAATTGCATAAAAATTGTCGAATTTAGGAGACTTTTCTTAAATACGGCCTTGAATTTATATGTGTGAATGTACCGGAATTTCAGTTTCTTTGAGCAGTGTGGCTAAGGAGTTCATTAATATTTATTCAAAATTGATAAATACAATCGCTTTTTATCAAAACGTGGGTTTGAAGAAATTTTAGGAAAATGGGGGTAGCACCGCAAACTTATATGATATATGCGTATCTCAAAAACTACCAGACCGATCTCGACCAAATTTGGTATACGCATCGTGCTTAGCCTCTTTAAGTACCGCCTTGAATATTTTTGAACTCAGATAAAACTTACTCCTCCTAGAATATAGCTAGCTTTAAGTTTTATGAAATTACCTTTACGTTGGTGGAGCCCGTGGTGTTTTTCCGATTTCAAAAATTTTCAATGTGGCGCTTAAAAAGCCTAAGCGCAATGTGTGTACCAAGTTAGGTCGAGATGGGCCAAGTAGAGTTTTTTTGCTGAAGAGCGATTTTATATATACATTTTGAATAAATATTGATGAATTACTTAGCCATACTGCTCAAAAAATCTGAAAGTCCGGTAAATAAACAATATAAATTCGACCCAGTATTTAATAAAAGTCGCCTAACTTCGACAATTTTTATGCGATTGCAATAAATGGGCGATCCGTTTATTTATAAATAGATTTAATTCTAGATAGTACTACACATTTTGAAATTGTGAAAATTATCTGGTCAAAATTAAAAAATAAATATAAAAATAACTATGGGTTTTTTTATTTTAACTGATAAAAAATTCCAACAAGCCAAGTCCGAAAAATAAATTATTAAATACTATTTTAAAGGCATATATATCCTCTTATCAGATAATATGCGCTCTTTTAAATCGAAGCAAAATTAGTCTTTCAAAATCTTAATAATCTACAAAATCTTATTTTCTGACTTAAATCGAGAGGTTGCGATCTCTAAACGATATAATATTTCTCAAAAAAAGGTAGGGTCTTGAAATTAAAAAAAGGCATTTGCTATGGGCACCTTAATATACATTGCATATTTTAAATATTCAATATAGCAAT
>NW_016219322.1:0-1553 GCF_001687245.7 Rhagoletis zephyria | reverse complement strand
GCGCTTTTGCAGTTAAAAAAAAAAAATAGAAACCAATGGTCGTGAAAATAAAGGTTTATAGGAATTTATGAATACATCTTGCTTTGCTTCTTCATTTCGTTATGATAATTTTGCGCTTTTTTCTGTTTGTTTTTTACTGGTTTAGCAATCGAATGTGCTAGTTAGTTTAAAGGTCGCCAAGTCAGGGCTTTTTCTGAAACAAATTCTGAGCGCGTTTTTCAATGAAACTCTGAGATAGGGCGTTTTTCAGTGAAATTCTGAAGTAGGGCGTTTTTTAACCAAGATAGGTCGATGTTCCACTCAGCCGCCAATATATAAAGTATATAAAAAAAAACTTTAATCGATTTTATTTTGCGCCCGACTTAAGTTTCCGAGCCGAAAAATATTTTAAATGCATTTTGTTGCCCACTCAGCGAATAACAGACACTTACAGGCCTATTCTGCTTGTAACCGAATATTTTGTAACAAGCTAATTTTGTTACCAACAATTGTCACCACTTATTACAACCGCAATTCTATTTACCTTGGTAACGTTTTAATTTATTCAGCAATTCAGCTATGGAGTTTTGTTGAAATTCTGGTGTTGCATATTTCACGGGGCAATATTTTGTTATCTGCTCATGAGATGGTAACAAAATTTACTGGTTACAAGAGTGTGGAGAATACGAAAAGGGTTTAAAAGTGACAGTAACTTTACTAACCGGTAACAAAATTTTTGTTACCAACGCAGAATAGGCCTGTTAGCAGGCAACTTAAATAAGGCGTACAGTAAATGGCAAAGAGTGTAAATACATTCGTATGTCGGCGCTCTGGTTTCTCAATTAACGCAGCGTACGAGCACTCGACAATTCTTCAAAGCTTCGATTTGTTATGAGACGAAATGGATTGGATCATATCCACAAGAATACTTCACCACACACATCCCTCCTAGGATGAAGTAGAGATTCAATAAATAATTAAGTACTTTTTTAAAGGTAGAAAAGGCAAAAAAAGGCAAATATTTTAAAAAAGGCAAAAAAAGGCAACATCAAATGTGTATATATGGAATCAGGGAAAGCTAAATCATGGACATTCTTAATCGAATATAGTCTATCTCTTTAGCAGAAAAAAAGGCAATTTCCATAAAATCCGGAATTGTCAATAAATCTTACGTTCAAGTTGCCGGATTTTTGCAGCGTTTTCAGGGCAAAGGAGAGCGCTATAAAATAGGTGAACGACTGACTGCACATCTGTATTTTGCGAGTAGGTGCGCATATATCTACTCTGATAGCTAGGTAGGTAATCAAGACGCTGAGAACGCCTGATCTCTCTTTCTCTCAATCCTCTCGAAATATATTCAAATCAAGCTGATTTGGCCCCCAGTATACAGTGACATCACTGGAATTTGCAGGGCAGCTGATTTGGCTAGGCAGAGTACGCATGAAGTCATCACCTCGGACAGGGAGGGCATAGAAGTTTCTTTGAAAAAGTGCGACCTGCTTCTGCTCAACGGACTCAGAGTCACGGATCCCTACCGCTGCAGCTGTATCAATACGGGAAGCTCAGTTTCCATT
>NW_016219320.1:0-1553 GCF_001687245.7 Rhagoletis zephyria | reverse complement strand
CTACAGCCAAAGGTATGGTAAACGTACATTTCTTATAATCATTCAAACATACTTAATTTCAGATTGAAAACACATTTCGTTGAAAATAATTTAAATGGCACACACGGAAGAACCAAAAAGATTGAAAAATCATGATACCTTTTTCTTTCGTCTGTCGATTTTAGAACTCCAGAAAATTTTTCAACATAGCACAGCGGGAGAAATCACGAAAAGGCTGGCCATATATAGTATAAATTAACCTAGAGGCTTCAAATTTGGAACACAAGTGAATATTAGTTTAAGGTGTTAATATAATCCAAATCTGCCTATAAATATGCCAATTTCTAACTCAATGTGTTATATTTGGGCAGCTCTAGAAAAGAAACAGAAGGTGATAGAACCGCCCACTTAGGCCTAAATTAAAGCTAGAACTTTCGACTACTTTTCCTGAAAATACCATCCCTGCATCTTGACCCAAAGGTCACTTAAGGTCATTTATTGGACAGTAAAAATTGCTTATACCAAAATTTTTTGTTTCATGATTTATCTTTATGCAGTGCTCAAGGTAACAAACTGAGAGCATCAATGCTTTATGCCATCTCGGTTATAAGTTATCGAAATGTTCTGGTTCAGCTGATTCTACGCAGCGGATATTTTGAAGAGTAAAATGGGTAAATATAAAATTGCAAATCGAGTACCCGAAGCCTTAAAATAATACAAAATTACTTACAGTGTATTTATGCAACAAAAATGAACTTCGTTACCTAATGCACTCTTTGCCATAGAATAAGTACGAATACGATCATTAAACTATGTGGCAATTAAATGGATTATTAGCAAGACAGACACGCAAACTGCAAGCAGCTAATCATACTGTTACAAGAGATAATACCAAAACAATCTTTTATGAGAGGAACAAAATAGAGAAAACTGTGAAAAAAAGATCTACATAAGTATGTATAAAAGCAAGAAAATAGTGGTGAAGCCAATGTAATAACAGACCGAAGAACTTTTTATTGGGGAGGTAAAGGACCTGCAAAGAGCATAACACATTTTGAATGTCATCAAACAGCTAAACATACAATGTAAAACGAGCTAAGAAGGAGAAACTAATTTGGTTTTCAATAATGCATATATATTTGTATGTATGTACATATGTATGTAAATGGGCATACCACATGAGAGAACATTTATTTGAAAATTCGTTTTCATATGCCTAATTGAAATGTCACTGCTAAATGAAGCATAGCCGTTTGTGTTGAACTCGCACAGAAAAAATGACCACTAACTGTGCACTTCTTTGGATATGCGGAGTTGGTAAAGTAGGAGCATTATTTTTTTTCAATAAATATTTCACTAATGAGTTGCAAGACCAAGTGATATATTAGAATTAAATTTAAAGTATCTTTTTCGTGACCAACATCCGCTGCGTCATATTCAAATGTTTTCCTTGGCTGGAAGGTGGACGATAAAACTGGTATTTAGAAGAACAATAATACATATACATACACTGTTTATGTTGTTGTTTGTTGTAGCAGCATACAAATTCCCCAAAGACTTTTTGGGGAGTGTTG
>NW_016219319.1:0-1553 GCF_001687245.7 Rhagoletis zephyria | reverse complement strand
GTTCGGCCGTTCTCGAGCTTTGCGATCACATAAAAAACGGCTTTCAAAATATGTAGTGTTAAAGAAGATCAGTATGAATCGAAATGATGTTGAATATGTATCACAATATGAGTGTCGTCCGAAGATTGGTAATATTGGGCTTGTTGGATACCTTAAATACCCCAAAAATGTTATGAGATAATACCCAGCCATACTAACAGCTTTTCCTGGATACATGAATATCTCTTTAAGTACATCAATATCCAAAAAGGTAAATATGTATATTTGCGCATATTTAGGTTTGCCCATATGTATGTACCTTTGTTTGTATATCTGTATTTATAATTATACATACATACATTTTAAGCTGTTTTGTCTCTAAATGGCCGCATTTAATCGCTGGTAATATATACCTACAAAAAGCTGTCACGCCAATGATTCCACTTAACGAAGTGTAACGTCAGCGCTAACTCTGCACCTCAACCACAACCATTGGATTGTGTTTACAACTATGTATTTTCGCGCCGTAATAGTAAGGCACTCGATGGTTAAATCGAGACGAGACAACTGACATGTGTGGGAAAGACGTGATCAGTCATATTGACAATATGAACATGACAGCGCGCCAACAAACTTACATACCAACGTATTGTTGTTGCATATGTATGTAAGTATGTATAACAACAATATGTGCATTTAAAATTACATATCTATATAAAATACATATTTATCGCCAAGTTTGAGATGAGCAACAATACAGTCAACAATTACCGTACGTAAGCTGCCATGAAGCGTGGTTAATACAGAAGCTCAAATACAAACCATGTATAAATTGTGGCTACCGTATTGCTTAATTGTGGCACCAGTTTGTGTTCGTATGGATAATTTAAAATATATTTATGCTTATACAGTTGTGAACTTTAGTGACACCTGAATACTTTACTCGTAAATGGAAAATTGAAAAAATATTAATTTAAAAGGAAAAGCGTGAAATTGATTTTCACTTTACATTGCAATGCATTGTAGCTACACATTTGGTATGGTGAAAGTGAAATATGAAGAAATTTTTTAGTGTGAAAATTTTTGTAAAATTTTATAATTGAAAAAAATAATTGCTTTATTTGTGAGTTTGTCATTGCGTTAAAAATGAACTGTATGATTTGCTTGATGATGAAATTTTGCTGCACATTTAAAATCAAGTTGTTTTTGAATATTCAATCATCTGCGTAAAGTTCTATCCAATGAGCCTTCGTATGGGATAGGACTCTTAGGTAATAAAGTTATTGTGCGTTTCCCCATGTTCTTTATTAAAACAATATCGGTTAACTCCTCTCTCCACAGAAGAAAGGTTCGGCTGGGTGGGATGTCATTGCAGATCTCGCTATATTTTCGACATTTAAATATTTACAAGGTACGGTGGGCGTTAGAACCCTTCCAATATGAACGGTATTTTCTTTTGTACAAAAAACTATTGCCTCTTTATTGCCCTCTCCTTAGTATATGTGCCAATAGAGCAATGAAAAGGTTATATTTTTCGGTAGAAACATTTCGACAGTATTTTAAATAAAATGAAA
>NW_016219318.1:0-1553 GCF_001687245.7 Rhagoletis zephyria | reverse complement strand
ACTATCTCCTTTCTACTGGGGGGGTTTTGGGGGCCCCGCCCCCCCACCCAAAAAACGGTGTGAGTGGTACTAAACATTTCCCCTTTTCTGCCATTTCGTACGTTATACTAAGGCCAACAACAACTGTGCCAAGTTTGGAAGAAATTGGTCCTGCGGTTACCAAGATATACACATGTAATTATAATATTCTTATTTTACGTTTAAAACTTATTGTAAATGTCAATTTTGAGTGAATAATCTTCAGTAGTTACTAAAATATCGAAGTTTTCGTATATCTGAAAATTACCGTTATATGGGAGGTAGGCGTGGTTATTATCCGATTTTGCCCATTTTCAATACCATCCGTTCTACGCCAGAAGAAGTGTACGTCCCTGCAAAAATCGTTGGACCATGTCCCTGCAAAAATCGTTGGACCATGTAGTCTATTTGTGGTATATTGGAGTACTTACAAAAGTGCTCCTCTGTCATGCTGTAGCGGACCAACTCGTGTCTCTGCACCAGCTTATTGTTACCCGATCACTGCTCGTGTTTTAACGAAATGTGATTGAAGTTAAGCATTTGAAAGTACATTTGCATGTCTGGCTGTAGCTAAACGTGTAGAGATGCTAGCTATTATTTCTTAGCTCCCAGCATGTTCGGGTTCGAATGTCGTCAGAGGTAACATGTAATTTTAAATTTTTGTTTTTGGTTTTTATTCATTTCAAAAAAAGCATCTGCGAAGTGAAGAACAAAAGCGTGTACAAACGAAAAAATATAACGATAATGTCATTGGAGTATGTTGGGAGTAGTTTTGTGCTACTCTGATGTAATGCAGAGATGGAGTACATGGTCCTGCCCTAGGACATCGCAATGTTTATTGGACCATATTTTTTTATATGAATTGTAGTTAATTTTGGAGTACTCCTTGGTCCTTCGGGAGTACTCTTTACATGCATGCATGGAGTAGTCGCGATTTTTGCAGGGGTACCAAGTTTCGTTAAGATATCTCAATTTTTACTCGAGTTATCGCGTGCACAGACGGACGGACGGACAGACAGTCACCGCTTAATAGATTTCTTTTTTCATTCTGATCATTTATGTATACATTTGTCTATATCGATTCGTTTTGCCTGTTACAAACAACCGTTACGTGAACAAAGCTATAATACCCTTGTCCACAAGTGCGGTCGGGTATAAAAACGTTTCTCTTTCACTTATGTGCAGCATTTTGAAAAAATTTACATTTGCAATCCGGCGTTGCGATATTTCGTTCATACAATTTTGTTCGCAATGTTGTCATTTCACCACTTTGCTATGGTTCATGAATCGCACTAACGGCTACTTTATGAACGTAATGCCCAACATTGTCATTTAATGCCTAATGAAAATTCATCAGTAACCCTACTTAAGGAAATGCTTAAAATTTTTATTTCACAAATGAGAAATAATTGTATGATTTACTTCGAAGTTAACGACTAGTTTAAAAAGTGAACAATACAGTGGAGCTTACGTATCCCTGCAAAAATCGTTGGACCATGTAGTCCATTTGTGGTAAATTGGAGTACTTACAAAAG
>NW_016219317.1:0-1553 GCF_001687245.7 Rhagoletis zephyria | reverse complement strand
GTTTGACTGAACAGTGTTTAATAAAGTTTAAGCAAAAAGCCTTAGCAAAACCACAAAAAACTTACATTTTACCAAGCAAACGTTTACCGGGGGAAAACAGCCAGTCATCCAGTCAGTCAGTCAATCAGTCAGTGAGGCAATCAGTGAGGCAGTCAACCAGCTATCTAGCTGGCTAGAAACTGCGCTTGCAGCAACAGCAGCAGCAGCAGCGGGAAAACGTTTGTTTGTGTTGCAACTGTGTTTCTTCTGTTTGCCTTCATATCCATTGCCGCTGCAGTGGCAATAGGGAAAAGTTGCTGCAAAATAGACGGCGGCAACGGCGGCAAATGTGAATATGCCACCAATAGCTACTGCTGCTGCAACTGTTGTTGAAATGTTTTTGCACTTAAAAATGCCAAATTAATTGTTTTCTGTTGTTTGAACAAATGCTATAACAATGAACATATTGTCTCGTTATTTTTAAGGACTTGTAAAAGAAAGACAGAAAATTGTGTTAATTTTTTTCTATTACTTTAGTGCATTAGCCGCTCATTGCATTACAGATTTTATCTACTACTTTTATGTTTTTAGCACATTTGAACTCTGTAGATTTGTGTAGCGCTTTTTGTTGAAAGCAGTGCATTAGCAGAAGTTTAGCACTTTTAGATGTGCGTTTATCTTTTTTCGACGTCAATTAGCACCATTTTTACGTTGAATTATTAATTTAATTACCAAACACTTTTTATTTTTGTTACTTTGTTTTTTATTTAATTTGTTAACAAAATTAACTATTTTCTGATTTTGCTCAAAAAATTATTTTTTTTATGTTGACAAAATTACTAGATTGAACGGCTAAATCAAATTGAAAAAAATTGCAAAAAAATAAAGACATTTTACAACATTTTAACCGTCATTGTCAAAGTGGTTGCGATGTAAGTGCTTGAACTGTTGTTTTCAATGACGCAAGCCATTTTTTGTAAAAGTACTTTTCATTTCTTGTTTCTAAAGTAAAATTACTTTTTGATTTGCAATTATTTTTAATACTAACTGTTACATTTTTTTAATATTTTTGGTTTTAAAAAACAGCAAAAATTTACAGTTTGTTTAAATTATAATAAAAAACTAAAAAAATCAATGGCCAACAAAACACCAGCAATTCGCACTGTCACCGTCCGTGCTCCAGTTAACATTGCCGTCATCAAGTATTGTAAGTGCTGTGTAAAATTTTGTTTTTGCAAAACTAAACAAAAGTCTAGTTTTTAAACTGCTTAAAACTAACAAATTAAAAAATGTTTACAGGGGGCAAAAGCGACGAAAAGCTGATCATCCCGCTAAATGACTCCATCAGCGGAACGCTGGACATGGAGCAGATGTGCGCCACCACCTCGGTGGCCCTCAGTGCTCAGTTTACGAGCAATCGAATGTGGCTCAACGGAGAAGAGGTGGACATGACTGCTAACGCCCGTCTTCTGCGCTGCATTGAAGAGGGTAAAGACAACAAAAAGGGGAGGGAGCAATTATCTTTAAAAGCTACTAAAACACACACTTCTTTTTGTAGTGAAAACCATGCTCAG
>NW_016219316.1:0-1554 GCF_001687245.7 Rhagoletis zephyria | reverse complement strand
AATGTTTCAATGGAATTGAATTCAATGTTAAATATTTGAATAACTCATTCAGATTTAGATAGCGTTTTTAGCAATTTATTTGAGAAAAATAAAATATTTATATTTTTGTTTTGATTTTCGTTGATTTTAAATTTGCTATCCCGACATAATTGATATCAAATAAAACACCTCTTTGAGGTAAAATATTCGAGTGACGAAAGCTGAACTAGAAACACAAAATTTATGATATCAATTTCAAATNTCGAAAAGTTAAATGTTTCAATGGAATTGAATTCAATGTTAAATATTTGAATAACTCATTTAGATTTAGATAGCGTTTTTAGCAATTTATTTGAGAAAAATAAAACATTTATATTTTTGTTTTGATTTTCGTTGATTTTAAATTTGCTATCCCGACATAATTGATATCAAATAAAACACCTCTTTGAGGTAAAAAATTCGAGTGACGAAAGCTGAGCTAGAAACACAAACTTTATGATATCAATTTCGGGACGAAAATTAGACTAATTTTTTTAACTGCCCTGGAAACTGGCGGGAAATAGTCGTACCGGACGGTTGGCAACCCCGCCAACAGTATTAACATACTGGTTCCTAAAAACCGATTTCGTATAAAACCAGAACATTATCCTGAAAAGATGGGTACTTTCGACGTATGACGTTACCAAAATAAGAAAATTAGGTATTCATAAAAATTTTCGAAAAAAATAAAGTCCTCTAATCAAACCTTCATTTCGTGGAGNATAAAATTTTCGAAAAAAATAAAGTAATCTAATCAAACCTTCATTTCGTGGAGTTTATAATATCATTGGCTTTCAGCGTATCAGCGCTTAAAATTTGTATGTAAGCGACAAACTTTATGTGTGCTTATGAATAGTTGTCGATAAAATCAAAATTACTTGTTTTTAAATGGAAATTGTCGATGCCTTTTTTCTATACGTTAAGCGTAGATGTATTTATATGCCTATTATTAATGGTAGTCACACTCCGGTACATATGGTCCTGCATATTCATATTCCGGTGAACTTGGAAATTTTATTGTTGTATTGCGCACGTTTAAAACAGCCTATCTAAAAAAAAAAATGTAATAATATTATATATCCATAATAAATAAATGGTATATTTTACTACAAAGTTAATTCCAGCTACGTGATGCTACATATTTTAGTACTGGAAGGGGGTGCCTCGGGCTATTATCGTTTCGATTCTAGTAATGTATCTTAAGGTGTATCTCATCTTTCTTAGCAATGTCAATTAATTATAAAGAATTATAAATTTAAAATGGACAAAATAAGTTATTTCGAGTTACTTCGATATTTTAAACCAAGGAATGAAACCGATTTTAAATAACGTTTCGGTTTTACAAAGTGTTTCGGTTTCGGTTTGGTTTCGTTCTTCAAAATTTGTTTCGGTTTCGTTCCGGTTTCGGTTTTGGAATAAAAAAATTAAAACAAGTTTGACAAAAAAAAAATATTATTAAATAAATATGTACCTTCCAAGGTTTATTTATTGGCGAAATTAAATATTGTGATTAATTTTAACTTATAACAAGTAAGA
>NW_016219314.1:0-1554 GCF_001687245.7 Rhagoletis zephyria | reverse complement strand
TGAACCTATTTTTACTGAACGCTTCAAGGTATCTTTTTTTACGGAAAGCGCAAAAATGGATTGTGGCCTAGAGGCAGGATTTTTGAACTGACCTCCAAATCGAAGAGTCTATTCGACTACCAATTTCGGCCAATGGTTTTCAGGTACCGGTCTAGCGAATCTAATAGCGTCCAGCATTATTATTTCTAGGATAGCCAGGCAGCGTCCAAAGCATTTGGCTCTATAAGCAGAACTTCCAGCGTAATAAAGCAGTGCAAAGAGAACGTTATAGCTTTAGCTGACGTTGCACTGATCTGGGTGCCGGAGAACAGCAAAATGCATGGCAATTAGATGGCCGACGAGCTAGACTTCTGGTCTTAGCTGTAATTCACTAGGTATAGAAAAACGGTGGAGCATCTACACTGTAATTGTAGGACTAGAATCAGGCTTCTAGGCAAACCGTGCTACTGCGGTTTAACAGACATAAGTAATATTAACCCACTGCAGTTTCCTGAGTTCTTGAACTTCAGGAAAATAACCGACTTCTGCTTTTTCTTTTTGTCTTTTGTTTTCAAGTAGCATCGCTCCCCACCACCACCCCACTAACCATCAAACAACCAACTCACCTTCCACTCCAGTGTCATTTAATGCAGCAGACGCAGCACCTAGTCGTTGTCCATCCGCCGCTTCCACTTCTACAATGCGTAACAAAGTATGAAAAGGACGCCGATAATTGAGCAGCACAAAGGAGCCATCCTGTGGGCTCACGTGCGTTATTATCTCAGTGATGTTGCTTTCGTTCGCGCTAAAGCTGGCATAGCAGTCCAGCCGTGAAGTTGGATAAATATTCACAGAACGTTGATGGGCACCCACCAAAAAGTGTGCACCCGCTGCGAAACGATCGAATGTCAAATCTTTACCGTTGAATTGACGAAATATCGAGAATTGTGCTTCTTGCCGCTTCATGTGAAATAAGTTGCACTTCTGTTGCTGCGCCGTACAACCGATGAGATAATTGCGGCCACGGTACGTGAATGCGTGTATGGTGCGTGAGGGTATGGTGAGAGTTTGGCGATTACGTAAATGCAAATCGTTGGCATGTATTTCGTATACAACGATAATGGTCTAAAGAGAGAGAGAGAAATAGAATGTTGTTTAAGAAACCTTTTTGGAAAATACAAATTTAAGATTACTACCCGGCCTTGATGTTTGATAAGACGTCCACTTAGCAAAAATTTTGGCGCCGTGCCAACGACTTCCAACACATGAATAGCCGGTAGTGTGAGCTCCTCCACCATGTCGAAAAATGTATTCGACCACTCATAAGTTCTGAAAATCAGATTAGATAAGCAAATATTTTAAAATACTTTGCAAAAAAAGAAGTAAAGGAAATTATATAATAAGGTCAATCCATGTCAAATCGGTTAATGGTTGACATCGAGCATTTTTGGTTGGCAGGAATTTTCTTCTGCTATAGGAAAAAATTCAAATTTCACAATTTTCGGCATTTCGCAAGCTTATTTTTTTTATATCTCAAAAACTATTACAATTACAAAAATAATTCTGGTCTCGTTT
>NW_016219313.1:0-1554 GCF_001687245.7 Rhagoletis zephyria | reverse complement strand
TATGCAGTCTTGAAAATTGGTGCGGAATGGTTTTATTAGTCAACGAAGATGCACCCGCCCTAATGTACATACATACAGCAACAAAGTGAAGAGTTGTGTAAGCAATGTAGCCACTCTAGCCAGGCGCATTACCTATACTACGGACACACGCATATCTAGTTGCATACATACGTACGTACATAAACACAGTAAACAAGCAAGCAAACAGATGCACATTAAACATAAAGGACACTTTCATTTGTTTATGTTGCTGCGCATTTAGTTGCTCCGTTGCATTTGTGCGGACAATTTTTGTATGCGCAAATGCGCCTGCGTGTGGCATGGTAGGCAAGTGTGTGTGGGTGTGTGTGTGTGTATGCGAGCGACAAAAGCAAACAAAAAAGTGCCGCCTTGACTTGTCTTAAATGCAATATTATTAAGTAAACAGCGAACTAACTCACCGACTGACTAAATAACATTTGCGTTGTCAGTGGCAGTTGCCAGCGTCTTACTCACAAACAAAAATACATGCATGTGTGTACGTATTAGGGTGCTTTCTTCGAAAACGGGTTTTCTAGTAACTCGAAAAATGGCAATTCGAAAAGAACCGGATACCCAACGGTATTAAACGGTTTAATTTTACACAATTTCTCTACAGTAACATTTACTGTTAGTCAGAAATCATGCCCAAAATTACAATATTATTGCCAAAAATAGGTATAGCTTTAATTTAGAAATCAGTAAGGCAAAATCAGTTCGAAGTATTCTGGATTAGAAGTAAGACAGAAAAAAATTTAGAAAAATTACACTTAATTGGGTTCACCGACCTTAACCTTCCTTTGTCTGGAAAAACTCGAGCAAAAAAATAAATAAAAATTGTGCAAGATTTTCGAAAAAGTGCAAAAAGAAAAATCAGTTTGCATGGCGAACTTAGCTCGTTGGGTAAGACCATTGACTTTGAACGCCGGAGTTGCTAGTCCAACTCCCAATGTACTCGATGAAGAGTCTGATGAGGAGCTGAGGTGATCTCCAAAATAACAGCTATAACTTCTACCATTTGTAAATTATTGTTGTTTGTCTACAACATTTTTTCATTAGAAATGGCCTCAAACTCAATTAAATCGTTGAATGTAATTTTCTGCAGCGAAAAATATTCCAGTATTCAGATATCGACGGCTAAGTGGAAGAGACACCTATCTCGGCAGCAGCTGCGAAAATGCCCTATCTCGGAAAATATTTCAAAGAATGACCTTTGTCAGAATTTGGTTGAAGAACGCCCTATCGCGGAATTGGCGGCTTCAAAAATGCCCTTTCTCTCCTGAAATTATATTGAAAATATGTGGATATAGGGCGTTTACGATCCAGCTGCCTTATGTTCTAATTCCATTTTCAATGAAATAAATATTAAGAATTCAGAAAAACCGCATAAAAAAATAAAAAACCAAATATAACACCATAACATATTTGGAAAATCGAGTCAATCACCCTAGTATGTATGGCACAGGAGACCATGCCCTGCATTTAGATGTCATTGTTGTTTTATGCTGCTCGCAGTTAGTTGGTTAGTTTTGTCGA
>NW_016219312.1:0-1554 GCF_001687245.7 Rhagoletis zephyria | reverse complement strand
CAGAATTACGCGGGTATCTCGTGGCAGTTGAAGCTCACTCTCGTTCACATACGTTAAAACCGGACGGCCAATTGCCCTGTATGTTTGCATCACAGTTTCTTTGCCTTTGGCCAAGTACTGCCGAATTGGAGAATTGAGGACTTTGCTACGGCTCTGTACTTTGTTGGCAATTTCGGTTGTTTGCGCCGGGAACGAGAGCTTGATCCGACAATTTTCCGGTTATTCACCGTCGGAATTGGTTTGCCATCGACGAGAATACGCAGCTTTCGTCCTTGTAGTAAAATTGTTGCCGAGGATTTTGTAGGGAGGAAGGTTAGGCTCCTTGCAGTAAAGGAGCGAAAAAATGTGGAGTGCTAACCGTTAATACTTAAGCATAAGTCATCAATTTCTTTGCCGGACGCATTGTAATTTTTTTTTTGTGTGGATTGTGTCTTGACGGGATTTTGAGTTGTCGGGATTTTGTCCTGTCTGAATAATGTGTTATCTGTATTTTATTTGGTCTGGATTTTGTTATGTCTGCATTATGTCCTGTCTGGACTTTTTACTTTCTGGATTTTTAAAAATTCTCTGGATTATGTCTTGTCGGGATCTTTAAAATCGGCATTATGGAGTGCTTCCATCTGGGCTGGTTTCGGCTGTCCCACAGTGTAATTTGAGTTTAACTTTTTAGACAAGGGGTCTCTCTACACGCACCTCAAAAATATTTTAATTGTTGCGTAGTATTTTAAGCACAACACTTTTTAACTATACTCGACTTTTCAAACAGATCGCACCATCGTAAATGTTTAAAAAAAAGGTTTATTCAAAACCATTTCGATTGATACTAATATTGCGGTTATTTATTTGATTTATTAAATAATTTGATTTTGATTTTCTTACATATGGCACAGAACTAAATCTATATTACACATCTTCAGCGAAAGCTCGCGGAAGCGATTATTTGAATTTGATCCCCCATTTTTTTAAATTGAACGAACGAAACTGATTTTATGACTTGGTGTTAGATATTTAACGCAGACATCTCCGAACTCGATTAAGAAGTTTGAATTAAACATGTTTTTGGAAAATTCGAAAAAAAATCCAATTAAATCGAACCAAATTTCGAATCGAATAATTGAGTGGTTGGGCATTGTTCGAAATTCGGAAAAATCGAAATTCAACCCCCCTAAACATCCTTACAATGAAGGTATACGAATTAGTTGTCAAAATTTTTCCAATGGAAAAGTATGCATGTGTAAGTGAAAAAGTCTGCATGTATTGCTATTAGTTGCGTTCCAGATAACTTCGTGTAAAAACCTGTAAAACTGTCAAATAACAAAATTACTCTCTTGAAAGAGAGGAGCGAGAGCGAAATAATAAAGGGCCATTCACATACAACTTTCTTCGCTTTGCTTGACAGTTCAAACTTTGACAACAAAGCGTGAAACACAGAAGGTATGCTACAACAAACGCTTTGACAGCTTTTACGTTCTCCTTTTCCTCCATATATTTTATCTGTAAAATAGATAACAACCCTGCAAACCAAAGTTCCCGAAATCTTAACGAAATCTTTAG
>NW_016219311.1:0-1554 GCF_001687245.7 Rhagoletis zephyria | reverse complement strand
AATTATTGTTGAATGCGGAACTTAAAGCTGAGATTTGTAGATTTTGTTTTACAGAGTCGTTGGGAATAAAGTTTAATTTTTTTATCATTTCCTTTTTACATACAGTCATGTGAAAAATAATAGGGACACGATATTTTGATAAATGTTAACTATTTTTGTTTGGTTTGTTTAATTTTTATTATTTAAAAAAAAAATATACAAAAACCATCTAAAAGCATGTACACATTATCGTAATTTACGGCTCTTTTGTAATTTATAAGCAAACCATGCTAAAATCAAGTAATTTCGCTTGTTAAAATCTGACAATAAATTAAGTAGAAATGAGAAGTAATTTATCATAAATCAAGAACCAAATGAAGAAAAAAAAAATTTCATTTATTTTAGTTCCCATTGTTGAGGAAATTTAAAAAAAAATGCCTAAAAGTATGCAACCATTTGTTTTTTGAAATCAAATACAAGCCACTTACTCGTACGTATACGCGCTATACAAATTATCAAAGAAAATGGGAGCGTACTTGGTTCATGTGAAGTAATTTGATCGAAACAAAGTAATTTGTGCTGTAATGTGAATATAGTTTAAATCTAAATTTCAAACTTTGTAGAGAAATTAGAGAAATTTTACAACAACAGCAAACTTTTTATTAAGAACTTCTAAAAACAATTCTAAGTATGCAGTTGTATAGCCCATTAAACTCTAGATCAATAAAGTGCAAGTTTCCAGTGGCTAAGAATTCGCGTTAATTTTTAATATATTTTTTTTTTGCCGATGGTGTTATTATTTTCCTCCATTTCGAATATATTTTCTATGGAAAAAAATGCGGGACACCGTCCACTTGAAACCCGCACTTTGTTAAGCTAGAATTTAATTAAAAAGAAAATTTCGAAAAAACTCAAATTTTGTAAAAAATACCATTATATATCTACTTCTAAAAAATTTCTGTTGTTCAGTTGTTTTTTACGTTTTTTACTATCCTTCAGACGTAGATCCCATTTGGTTTTGTTGGAGTTTCTTTACTCAAAGTACTTTTACACGTTTATAACTTTACCCTTTAAATCTGTCATAATGTTGTGCTTGGGCGAAGACCACATTCCGACTGAAAATAAAGAGGGGACTTGGGGTACAGGCCATTACTGGGTACGGTTTTCGCTTCTTAGAGGATCCCTTTAGCCAACTTAATGATGAAAAAGTCCTATATAGAAACTTTATCAGTTTTTGTCGCACTGTGCGGCGGGTTACTTCTAACATCTACATCTGATATCGGCGTGGTGGTTGTGTTTGGCGTTCGTTTCTTTTTTTACTAATTGTCTCATTTAGATGAAGCTGACTGTATGTATTCTACTATTTGCGCTTCAATTACTTCCCCTATCTGCGGTGACAAGAATGCCATTGATTAGAGTGACTCTTGTAACGGAATTCCTAGAAACTGCATTCAAGATAATTTTGCTTATTTCGTAGCATAAGGTTATCCATACTTAAGAAGAAATATATGTACATACATATGTACATATTTTATCATGTCAAATGAAACAACATTCTTACATATACATATGTAT
>NW_016219310.1:0-1554 GCF_001687245.7 Rhagoletis zephyria | reverse complement strand
TTTATATTCAGCTATTTCTTTTGATTTCTTATACGAAGGATTTATGGAATAACTTTAAAAAGTTTGCAATAGATTTTAACTTTGTGGAAAGGGACTAACAGCTCGCAGAGGATGAAGAAATGCTACCGTCATTGAGCGCCAAATGGGTGTGTTTGCTTCACTAAAATCTTCGCCGTGCATTTTTGTGTGCGGCTAATAAAACTAGAACATATTAAATAAGCAAACGCCAGAGAACCAAGAAATATGCATGCATGTATGCAACTATGTATACCCTGCAGGAAATGTATCTAGCTATAAGCTAACTTTAAGTCGATTAGGAAGGAGCTAAAAGTCACTATTATCTGTATATTTTCTTTGACGACAGCTAATTATATTTCTATGGTGGTTACCTCTGCATTTAATGTAACTAACTTGTAACTAATTACTTTTGGACATAAAATATCAATAGGAAAAACAAAATATTTTTAATTAATTTTTTTAGTTATTTATTTTATTGCATTTCATATTTGTTTACATAAATATTCTGCTGTAGGTGGTCCCGTCTTCGAACTCCGTCCCACATAACTTCGAAATGATAATATGAAAATGAAATCTTCCTTTGATTTGTCCTTAATTCGAAAAAGTATTTGCGAAGTGCAGGAAATTTAAATAGGAAAGCGTTTACAGAAAATTGTTTTCTGCATTATTACTTGTCAACTAGTTTCAAGTTAGCTTTTTGTAGGTAATTACAAGTTATATATTTTATAGAAATCCCGCAAAACAGTTAATTAAAAGTGGGTTATTTTTTATGAATTGGTAACTTTTTCAGCACGGTGTATATAGATATAGATGTGTATTGGTATTGTATTCGCATTTACTATAGTAAAAATATGCCCTGCAGGGAAATCTACTAGTTTTAAACTAGAATACTACCGGTTTGCTTTTGAGCTCAACTAGTTCACGTTCCATTCCTTTTCAATGTTAGCGACTGGTATTTTTAACATGGCGATGTCCTACGAGATGTCAATTGTCGGGCAATGCATCAGCATCTAATAGTAGATATACTAGTAGAATCATACTAGTTGATGAGATCGTTTGTCAGTTCATCTCCCGTGAAAAGCATAAGTATGACATTTTGCCCGCGGCGCTCCAACAGTCGCAGAGGTCGACAGAGCAGAGCACTGGCGTGGTATTACTGAGGTCCGCTGTTCAATCCCTGGCGCAGGGGATTTTTTTTTATTTATTTATTTTATTTTATTTTTAATCAAGGGTTTTTATTGTAATTTTTAAATTTGATAAAAAAATATTTTTATTAATTCCTTGTTTTATGGCACAAGTATTTCTTACCATATGCATGTTTTTTCTGCAATGAAATAAGCTTTTCAAATTTATTATTTATATTTAAATTGCAATAATTATACTGACTTACTTTGAATTAATTTTAAAAATCTTAACCAGCTCCAAGCGGACTCGAACCTGAGATGTCGGCACCAGAACTGGTAGTCTTTACGCGATGCCACAGCCGGCATTTGTAAGAAAAGCAATTAATTGCATTTTATGTTTGGATTTGGCATT
>NW_016219309.1:0-1554 GCF_001687245.7 Rhagoletis zephyria | reverse complement strand
CAGCGCCTGTTGAGCCTGGAGCTTGACACCAGCAGAACCAGCAGCACCGTTGTCAGCACAGTGGATTGGATGATCAACAACCACACACTGGAGTTTGTTTACATATTCATCTCATCCTTCCCTCGCCGTAATCGACCAAACACCATGACACCAACGAAAGAAAGAAAGGAAAAAGCAGACCATAAAACCATGCAAACAAATAGACAGACAGACAGTGGATTTCCACCACCACCACCAGCTCAGACTCAGAGTTAACAAAAAAAAGAAGAATAATGATAAACTGGCAAAGATAAATAGTGGTGGTAAAAATATTCTCCTCATTCCTATTGTTGACTCTAGAAATTTCCCCTCCACCTCCTGAAACTGAGCCCCCAATGGTAAGCTCGGTGTCGTCTGACTTTGAATGGACATATCATCGCATATCATCCCTTTGCACATTATCTCACTTTCTCTCTGTACTGCCGTACAGGGTGCACGCCACACATAAAAATAACCAGCACCTCAGCGTCTCATCTTCCCATGTAGAAGTAGTAGTAGTCGAGATACTGTCAAGTGTCTGTCGGTTTGTCGGTCTTCAAAGGATAAAGCAATCTCATAAAAACAAGCCTCCTAAAAACTAGAGCCAATTTTTGTGCGATTTTCAGAGCCCGGCCATTAATCGGGACTACATCTACGGCAATGTCCATCCATCCATCCATCTTATATGAGTCGATAATTTATAGCGAAATTTTCCCTGCCGCAGCAGCAGTAAAAAACGAGCAGTCGTAGTAAATAGCACAAACAGCAGCAGCAGTGGGCTACTACTACTACTACTTCAACGATTATCAGCAGCAGCAGCAGCATTGGCCATAAAGAAAATGGAAGAGNGAAGCGATAGAGATAGGTGACGGTGCGGCGGCAGTGAGGTGGCTGGCCACCAAAAGTGATCAAAGGTGCGAGCAGCAGCAGCAGCATCGGCGACTGGTCGTCGTGGAAGCAACATCAGCATCAACAACATCAGCAACACCAGCAACATCAGCAGCAGGTACTGCCTGGTTAGCCAAGCTTTAGCTGAGCGCTCTCGCGTCGATAAGCAATTAAAATTATATTACAAGACAAGACAGGACAAAAAGAGAGAGAAACAATCTCACCGGCTAAAACTAGTGTCCTGCCTGGGCACACAAATACACATTCTCTCTCTCTCTCCTTAACCTTTAGACCCCTTCTCTGATCTCCCAAAAAAGCGCCAGGACGCAAATACCTTCACTCCACAGTCGCCAGCTCCTTTTTAAACGGCCACTTTTTATTGCGGCACAGTCAGTGGTGGTGATGGTGGTGACGGCAAAGCCGCGAGCGCCTCTTTGACGAGAAGTGCAGAAGAAGAAGAAGAAGAAGCAGAAGACCGGTGCAGGAGAAGACGATGCGGCGACCGTGGCTGGGACAGAAGTGCAGAAAGCGGACAGTCATCATCAGTCGGCGAAGAATGTGTCCGCTCTGTCGAGGGTCAGTGCTTGCTCACTTGGAGTGCGAGGTATGTGAGCTCAAGAAAGAAAAAGCACTGCACTTTCTCAACCG
>NW_016219308.1:1135-1554 GCF_001687245.7 Rhagoletis zephyria | reverse complement strand
TTATTGTTGCTTTTCCACTATAAGTTTTTCATAATATATAGTTATAATTAATAAAATTACAAAAACAAATATAATTGTAACATGCGGTGATTTCCGCAACATATAACACATAACATATAACACGTAACATATAATTGTTATAAGGCCATAAAATAACAAAAACAAATAACTTAAAGACGAGCGCACCTAAAAGTTAAACATTCTAAAAATATAATTATTAACAGAAAACAACAACCACATGATCAAGTGTAAATCGTAGCGGAATAGCTGCGCTTGATTGTGTTGGCTTAGCAAAAATGAAAAAGTGGGAAAAAAGCAACGATTATTTACAAGTCGGACTTAGCACAGTGCGTAGGCAACTGGCTGAGTCAGTGGGATCGTCGGTTCGAATCCTACTGAAAGAAGTCTGATGAGGAAAT
>NW_016219308.1:0-1110 GCF_001687245.7 Rhagoletis zephyria | reverse complement strand
CCATTGGCCACAGTGCCTACCCACCATTTTTGAACCAATAAATATTTTTTTTTATAAATACATACATGCAATACTGGTCTCCCCTCTCACTGAGCTATTCATGGTCCTTCGAGCCGGATATTTGCGGCTATGTCACATTCACTGGACGACCAAATCGTCTAGGGGGGACCGGTATGTTTAGGCGCGTCTGCTAACACCAGGCGCCTAAATACATGCTATGTACTGCTGCATGTGCAAAAATTTTCTTTATGCAATTTAGGAAATTTCTGCACATGCACTTCTCAACTGCCATGTAATTGAACTTTCTTAAGTTCTAATTAGATGGCACTTCAAAGTATGCTCGGCCTAGTCTGATGCATCCTCCGGACACTGCTTCCGGAGCATTTTGCGGACTCTGCATGGCTTACAACCGTGCAGAGGTGGTAAATGAACTTTACCATTGGCCACAGTGCCTACCCACCATTTTTGAACCAATAAATATTTTTTTTTATAAATACATACATACAATACTGGTCTCCCCTCTCACTGAGTTATTCAGCAACGATAATTTACAAGTCGGACTTAGCACAGTGCGTAGGCAACTGGCTGAATCAGTGGGATCGTCGGTTCGAATCCTACTGAAAGAAGTCTGATGAGGAAATGTGGTGATTTCCGAAATAGCTATCACTTCTACCATTTTTTCAAATTATTGTTGCTTTTCCACAATAAGTTTTTCATTAAAAACGGCCTCGAGCTCAATAAAAATTGTTGAATATAATTGTTATAAGGCCATAAAATAACAAAAACAAATAACTTAAGGACGAGCACACCTAAAAGTTAAACATTCTAAAAATATAATTATTAACAAAAACCAACAACCACATGATCAAGTGTAAATCGTAGCGGAATAGCTGCGCTTGATTGTGTTGGCTTAGCAAAAATGAAAAAGTGGGAAAAAAGCCACGATAATTTACAAGTCGGACCTAGCACAGTGCGTAGGCAACTGGCTGAGTCAGTGGGATGGTCGGTTCGAATCCTACTGTAAGAAGTCTGATGAAGAAATTGCGGTGATTTGCGAAATTGCTACCACTTCTACCATTTTTTTAAATTATTGTTGCTTTTCCACAATAA
>NW_016219307.1:0-1554 GCF_001687245.7 Rhagoletis zephyria | reverse complement strand
AGGTATTTCGTCTGAAATAAGTCTATGTATATTGGATTTCTGTGGACTACTGATACTCCCCCATTTTGAAATTGCCACAAGGACGATTCACCATCGGACCAGATAATTGTTGCCACAAGAACTTCTTCACGGACATAACGCTTTCATTAGGTTATTTAAGACGGCAATGGAGGATATGCCTTCTGACGACAATAAAACCAAACGTGAACGTGAACTGTTGGTAAAAACGTTGGACCAAATGTTTAAATAAAAAATTAATTTTGGGCGGGACGAAGTCTGCCGGGTCTGCTAGTAATAACATAAAAACCGATTGGTTTTTTTTTACTCGTAACTTGAATTACAGTTCTACATAGATACAAAAATTTAAAACCAAAGGTTTGTTTCTACGGGAAGCCATTCATGTTATGGAAGAGATTAAAAATATTTAACTCAAATGGAGGTTCAAAAATATTTGAAAACTATTAAATTCAGTCTTGAAAATAAATTAAGGATTTATATCTTAGTGTAATATAATCCGCATTATTTTTAATAAGAGTAAANTATATCTTAGGTAATATAATCCGCATTATTTTTAATAATAGTAACAACTGAAAACTAAATCGATGCATTAACACTACTGGAAATATGAAAATTTCGAACTCCGTCCAATCCTTAAAATAAACTGAATAAAAAACAAAACATTAAACTGTACTTAGATTTTTGGTTGTTTTTCGAGCATATTTGGAAGCATATTTACTAATGTTTTAATGCTTATCTAAGCGTTTAAATTTGCTTTTTTCTTGATTATTTTCTTCAGTCCTGCTCATCGCACATCGCTTTAATTGAAACACCACTTTGTAGTTTTTCCAGAATACTGGTTAATCAAAGAAATGCAAAAAATTAAAATTTTGTGAGCGAGGCATGCATAAACAAAGTAAATTGTAGGTACTGAGGTAAAATTGTTTTGAAGTTGCACTTATAAAGGTTACAATGTTTTGCTTTAGAGACTTGCATTAATGAAGGAATTGCACGTATTGAGGGTTGCGGTTACCGTGTATGCCCTGTATTCATTTTCATCGGATAAACAGAAATTAAGTTGCGAACAATTATAAGGCTCAAACTACGAAAAACGCGTTTTTATAACATAAGTCCATATTGTGAGGGGGTATTCAAAATTCTAAGTGTGCATATTTTTGTGCATCATTAGATCTATAATTTTATCAGTCACACAGTGTTAATATCTCGACGAAATCCTAGACGGTGGTATCGGATGGGGAACGGTACATGACGGTAGGAGGTTTAGTGTTTATGTGTTTGTGTACAACATACCTCCATTGGTTACAATAATTTTAAGCTATAATAACAATTTTTTAGTAATAATTATTGGCTTTGAAAAAAAAGTGTATAGATAAGAATGTTGCTTTCAAATGAGCCCTATCCCTAACTAAATAAATAATAATTTTACCTGGAAATTCAATTAGTAACAAGTAATTTTTTAAGCAAAAAACACACCCGACTTCAATCTATATATATAAAAATTAAATATCTTTCGTATGACCGCGAAAAGAAAAAAAA
>NW_016219306.1:0-1554 GCF_001687245.7 Rhagoletis zephyria | reverse complement strand
CCACCGCAATCGGAGCGGTGGCATGCGACGCTAGCAGCGCGGGCATTGCGATAAACATAAGGGACTACATAGTACTATGTGTGTATTAGACGTTTAAAGCCGCCGAGCCACGCCGCCGCCGTTTTTCGTCATTTCTCACGAGTCGCCGCCGAGGTACGGAAACATCGGCGCCGTTTTCAAAACAAAACAAAAACTTTTTTTTTCACTACTTCGGAGACGCTGAACATGAGAGTATGAAGTTATGTACTTTTCCAAAAAAAGCGTAACTCCAAAAAATATAGGAAACACGTTTTCCGATTGGAAACGTTTAGCACGGTTAAACAAGGGTCGAATAATGGTAATCTGACGACGCATAGAGGTAAATTTTTTTCAATATTTTAGGAGACCAGCCGAAAAACTTGATTTGCGGTGCTCATGTGTTTGTGGAATTGCCGCCACTTCGAAAAAAAGGCTGGTCAAGATTTTTTCTTACTCACGGAGACATTCATATTAGGGCCTTAAAACTATGCCCAAACGTTATCATCAAAACTTTTTCTACCCAGGGTTAAAGTTTCCTCGATTTGGTAAAAAAAAATATTTATTTGCTATTTTTCATTACACGTTTGTACGAGGGCAATTTGAAAAAAGTCAGTGATTTTTTTAATTTCCTGCACACAGCCATTTTAAATGCAATACTGCTCCCGTCAACTACCATCGATTAATAGACTACTGTAAAATTTTGAGCAAGCTGCGCCATTTAGTTTGTGTTTGACAGCCATTGGGAAAAAAGTGATTGCCCTCGTATATTTACTCTTCCGCCTTACTACGTAGAAGATTTAAGTTTTCGGTAACCCTTGGTAAAATTTGCTGCTTAATATTTTAACGAAAATTTGACCATCTAGGAAGCATTTTTTCAATGTTGGGTCAAAAACACCCATTCTGGGTGTTGAGGTGGTTGGTGGGTTAAGAAGCTGGAAAAAAATTGACCACTCTTGTTTTCGAGATGACGGCCAATGTTCAATCCGCAAATCAAGTTTATAGTTTTAAAAAAGAATATACATACCACCAAGCAAAAAATTGTCAGAATTTCGTATTTTAACTCCATGGACAGATTCTTAGGCAAAAAATTTGTGAGTACCATATTCATGTTCTGCCAACTAAAACTAAGTATTTAGTTTAAAATGTAGCTTCATGGTTTCCTATGCTCTTTGGAATCTGTCCTATGGGCAGTTGTGTCGGCGTTGTCAGATGGGCCGCCGGCGTCGCCACCGTCGCCGATTCTTTTCAAAGTTGACGACGCCACCGCCGAAAAGCTTATGCGCGTTAGCCACTAGTATGTTTGTGTATACAAGATGCAAAGTCAGCGATTTCCTTCGCTATTTGTAAACCGATTCAAGAGCATAGTTGCTGTAATTTTGTAGCTATTGTTGTTACTATTATTATTTTGAATTTGATTGTTTTGTTGGGTAAGTACTTACTACTTGCATGCCTTTAATCATTACCGACACAGAAATATTTTCATAACTGAATACACCAAGAGATAAATGATGGTAATTACGTCAGGTTTTTTTTTTT
>NW_016219305.1:0-1554 GCF_001687245.7 Rhagoletis zephyria | reverse complement strand
TTTTTGCAGCTCTCTGGCATCTCGTTTAGTCACGCACTTAAATGACCAACCGGACAATTGAATAGCCTAAAGGTAGTGCAAATTAAAACATGCTTGCTTGAGTTAATTGAGTTTATTACGCACCTAACCCTCCATTCATTTTATTAATTATCGAGAGAAATTGTTACTTTCACAGGCAATCGTTGTTGTTGTTTACTGCCTTTATTTATCTAATAAAATCGTGCACTTTAATTAGTCAAACTTTTCGGTTGAGACTAAAAATTTTAATGAGAGAAAAAGGAGGAGACGAATCTTTCGGTCAAGACCAACGCACTGACAATGACCACCACCACCACCACAGCTTATGCAGTGAGTCTTCGACGGCGCTGATTTTCTATTTGTCGAATTAAATTTGACCGAAGTATTTGCGGCTTTTGAAGTAGCTGCTGAGGGAGCTTTCTCTGCTTTAAAACAGCAGCAGCAACAGCTGATTCGCAATCTTGCACCTTCAAAAAGGAGAAATTGTTGTTCTTCTTCCAATCGAAGGCCGATCTTGGAAAGGCGCGAAAGAACGGGAGAGAGAAAATGATAGACTTGCGTTGTAGCTGCTATTGTGTTGATTGGCCAGGTTTGAAAAGCGCGTCCAGACAATTAGTGCAAGTTGATGCTGCTGTTGCAGTTGTTGTGTTGTTGGTTGCTTCGCCAGAGGAGTATAGCACAGTCACTGCAGGAGATGCTGACGTTAAACAAAAGGCAGTTGTGTCTCTGTTTTCAGCAGTGCTCTTTGACAGTGTCTTGTTCGCTCACTTAAAGGCAGATAAACAATGGTGGTCACAAGTCCACGCAACAACACATCAGTAAATCAAACAATCGGCAGAGATAGATCGAGTGCAGTTGCAATCGTAATTGCGCACACTGGCCAGTCAGTGAGTGAGTGAGCTTGCACACACAGTGGTGAAATGGGAGGAAAAGGAGGGGAGGGAGAGATTGATTCGCAAATTGGACAAATTAATAGTCGCTGATCTAGTTTCGATGGCGGATGGATGGCCCTGCTTAGTCCAGGCAGGCAGGCAGTATTAGTGACATCAGGCAGACAATGCAGTGCTCACTCACATTGCTTCTGCTGGATGCTGGCAGATGATCCGAACGGCCGGCGCTGAGGGAAATTAGCGACCAATCCANATGCTGGCAGATGATCCGAACGGCCGGCGCTGAGGGAAATTAGCGACCAATCCATCATCGATTACCACCGACACATCCCTTCTTCTTCATCTTTTTTTCTGCTAACACACGTGGTGAAAACACACACAGACGCATAAACTGCTGTTACTCCTGCTGCTGCGGGTCTGCGTTTCGCCCTATCACCTACCGTTTTTCATCGACAAACCGCAGCGGCAACAACAGCTAAATTACAGTAGTTCTATAAAGTGCAGGTAAAGTGCACTACGATGATATCACTACAGCATTGCACTTGCGGTAAGACAATTGCCGATCATAATAACTTTTCGTACAGTATTTATCATTGAAAAGTGAGCAAAATGACAGTGCGGGTTTTAGTTGATGCAGTCTGTACTT
>NW_016219303.1:0-1554 GCF_001687245.7 Rhagoletis zephyria | reverse complement strand
AAAATAAAATAAAACAAAATAAAATAAAATAAAATAAAATAAAATAAATAAAATTAAATATAATAAAATAAAATAAAATAGAATAAAATAAAAAAATAGATAAAATAAAATAAACTAAATTAATTTACAGCGATTCCGCTGGCTTGGCCATGTCGTTCGAATGGACACCGACGCTCCAGCTCTGAAAATATTCTAATTGGAACCCGCTAGTGGTAGTAGATGGAAAGACCAAGTGGAGGAGGACTGGGCTTCACTTGGCATTTCCAATTGGCGCCAGTTGGCACAGACGAGAAACGACTGGCGTTGTTTGTTGAACTCGGCCAAAATCGCTTAGGCGGTTACAGAGCCTAATAAGAAGAAGAAATTAAATTAAACTAAGTTAAATTAGGTTTCATAAAATAAAATATAATAAAAATAAAAATAAAATAAAATAAAATAAAATAAAATAAAATAAAATAAAATATAAAAAATTCAATANTTCAATAAAAATAAAAAAGTTAAGTTAAATATATGAAGGAAAATAATTTTTCACCTTAAAAAATTTCTCGCAGTGGGAATCGAAATTGGATCCCATTGATTTGCAGTACACAGTTCATGCGGCTACCGCGGATGCTTAACTTGTAACTGTAGAATTTTTCAGGCAGAGCTTCTAGCCATGAAGGATTTGGCTGTATTACTTAATACATACGCCGTAACGAAGACAATGAAAAATATCTTCTCAGATATCCAGGTGGCCATCAAATTAATGAATGCCTGGCAGCCCTCAATTACATTAGCACCGTCTTTAAGGTCAGTCTCATATGCGTCCCGAGATATAGAGAAATTTCATGGCCGATGAACTAACCAGGAAAGGTACTAAGCTTCCACTGTGAGATAACGGAGGTATAATTGGATATCCACGGCAACTTGCAATTCAATGATTAGAAATAGCATGATCCAAGAGGCCAACAGGTCATGGTTAGGTGAGGGCATTTTTAAATGTTTTCAAAAACTATAGTCTCACAACTAAAAGTGCTTATACCTTATTAATGTAATATAAAAGCATATTTCTGATTTATCTGCAACTCAACAATCCATTATCGCTCAGGTAAAAATCGCAACTCAGCATGCAGCTCGAATTACATACATAAATCGTTAGGTACTTGCTCTATCACTGAAAATTAAAATAAATAGATTTGTACATTTTCATGAATACTACCATGCTTACTTCGCACATTGGGCATCGCTTAATTGTGTAATAAAAAATTGTGAGGAAAGAAAAGTGGCGCGAATGACTGCGAAGTTGCTGGGTAACTTGATGCAAAATTTCATTTTAATCAACTCCGGTCACAGTTAAATGTTCAGCAAATAAAAGCAACGAACACCGCTGATTATATGTATGTATGCAATGAAAAAGGTAATATAACTCAACATGAAAATGAAAATCGTAATGCTAATGTAACAGATGATGAGTTAATTTAACAAAGGAACAAAACGCGCCAGCAGCCAACAACAACAACATGCCGCAACTAACTACCATCAACAGTCAACTACAACAGCGAGGCGCAGCTATGC
>NW_016219302.1:0-1554 GCF_001687245.7 Rhagoletis zephyria | reverse complement strand
TTTTTTTTTTTTTTAACTTTTATTCCCAAATATAATTTCCCATTATGTAAATTTTAGTGTAATCAGTAGACAGTTTTTTTTTGGTAAAAAAAGAAAAATATTTTTAGGGAAAAGGTAATTTAACGGTTTTTTTGATACTTAAGTTTTTCTATTTGTCCCCCCATTGCATTTTCTGGGGTTCTTGACGGACCTATAAACTATAGTTACTATAGAAAAATAGTTAAATAAACAATTGGGTATTACTATTGTATCCTGAAGATAAACAGAATTTTCCGATCGAAAATTATCGATTTTTAATAATTCTATACCATTACTACGAAAAGTTGTTTTTTCTCCATATAAAACTCCATGGAAAACTTTGAGNTAATTTTTACCGTAAAAATGCTGTGGGTGCATTCACCTAAACAAAAATCACTGAAGCCTGATATAAAGTAACGCAATCAAAAAGGCGCTCCTCAGCAGCCGCTACCCCCCAATAGAGCCACTAGTAAAGATGTATATACATATGTATGTACATATTTACGTAGGCTACAAATCGAATTTGTTCAATTGCTGTACTTAACTATATGTTAACTTTTTTGTTTCAAGAAAATTTTGTAGTTGCGTAGCTGCAATGCAGGCGCATCCAAATCACATATTTCACCTACTCAAACATCGAATATATGTAGCAGAAACGATATTTGCTGTTTGCTGCGCCCAGCCAGCGTTAAAGACACTGATGGGGACAAAAACTGAGTAAAATTAAATAAAAGACAGTAATTTGCAGCCAATATAGCGCGCAGTTGCGTTTACTAGAAGTAGAAGAATTCGTTTGCCTTTGTATCTAAGGGTGTATGCAACTCTTTACCATTTAGGAAAAACTCACTGCATGCAAACTGATCCAGGAGTGATGGATTTAGAACTAGTATTTTCACACTTTCAGAAAGTTCCAAGTCAAGATCCCAGATCGCATAGTTTAGGTAAAGGAACTTACAGCCCTTGATGCCAGATATCAACATCGGTGCACGGACGGTTGTAGGTTCAGTTGTCTATGGACTCGCCACCAAACTCTCGCAAATGGCTCACGGTGTTCCAAGCTGAAGTTTTAGCAACCCTAACCCGGGCAAAATTAAACCTTGAAAAGCGTTGGAAAGGCGCCTTTCTAGTTATCTATTTAGATAGAAAAGAAGCCATCCGGACCCTCTCAAACAGGATGACGAAATCCAAACTTGTTTAAGACTGTTTTAATACACTCAAAATTCTGGCAGAAAAAAATACAATAAATCTGTGCTGGTTGCCGGGCCACTGTGGAATCGAAGGCAACGATGAGTTGGCGTGTGAAGGACCCTTAGCTGCTTTTTTAGTACTGGTCTCAGTTGGTTTTGTTCCAGAGTCACAATACCTGGGCGGGTACACTCTGAACACAGTAAGCATTGGGGGTCGGTGGGAGGCCATGAACAGGCCTAATGGGTCACGACCAACTACGATTTCATATACACCAAATAGGTGTCGTCAGAAAGTTGAAATGGAAGAAGCTTGTACTTGCCGTTGATTTTCGGCAAATTTTTGTTCGCG
>NW_016219301.1:0-1554 GCF_001687245.7 Rhagoletis zephyria | reverse complement strand
TTATAGATACAGCCTCATTTCTTAAATAAATATGAAATATGAAATATGTAAAATTTTTGGATAGTTTTTAAAAATATGTACTATAGACACAAAGTAGTGCACTGGAGCCTAAGGTCCCCAGATAAAAAAAATTAAGGTCACGATAGAAATATAGTACACAACATAAATATTTACATATTCTCATACATATAACTTACTGCAAGAGTTTCATAATTCGAAAAATCACAAACTCAGGTAAAACGGCTTTAAAGTTTACCGCTTAAATACGCTCCCATAGTAAAACTTTTTAAGACAATTTTCTCATTTTCTTCCAATGAGCTATTGTTAATCGATAACACTATGCAATTTTTACGCAACATAAATAGAAGAAGAGGTGGCGGTCATTTCTGCATACCTACTTAACCAAAAAGAAATCTGTTTGGATTATGACACTCTTGCCGCAAATGAGCTATATTAATACGTTAGCTCCACGATTTTACTTCAGTGCCTCTATGTGTCTCCAAAACATGTATAACGTCACCAGAATCGAATAAAGGCGCGAGTTCAAAATTTGACCGCGAAAAAAGACGCAAAATTCAGCGAAGAACGACGCATTAAAATATTTGACGGCGAAGACGCGTAAACTTATTCTTGGGGAATGATGCTGAAGTGACAGTCCTTGGCCAGGTATAAATCTTGTGTACGCGTCTTTCGAAGTTTTTCTTAAGCGTCTTTTTTCGTAAATGTTTTTACGCGTCTTTTTTCGCCGTCAAAACACTAGCGCGTTTTTGTTCGTATGTAGTGACGATATATTGTTTTTAAAGAAAATTATTTATATTTTGAATATAAAAAAGCTTTGTTTAAAAAATATATAAGGTTTTCCGCCCGATGAGATGCTTCCATTATGCTAACGCACGGCATAAAGAAAGCTTCGTTGCCAAAATACACACACATCGCGCCATATGAATAAAAACTAACCAATTACTTTTTCTTAAATTTCAGACCTTTCCTTATAATCCGAGAGCCGAATGCCTGAAATCAAACAACCAAAACTCTAGGGAAATTTCAAATCACCGACTTGCCAGGTCCTAGCCTGGCAGGATCATATTAATTGAACGAAGAAAAGTCATACAATCGAAAAATATGTTCCATTGTGTCCTGGAATAAAAGTTTCAAATTTAGAAAAACTTGAACGTACTGATTCCAAAATAAAGGACTTGCCACCTCTTATCCTGGTAGAAGTTCTGATCATAGAAATCCTATGAAAGAAGTTATTAGTAACAAGTTGCGCACTAATTTCTAATAACTAATCCTTATATGTGCATAGTGTTGTGGAGCCCTTAAAATGGCTGGAAAAAAACATTCACCATCTTTGTTTTCATGACGGCCGCAGTTCCACTACCGACTGAATACATTAAATGAAGTTTTGTAAAGCGTTCTCATTGAGCCATTAACTCGAGTTTATCTGCAATTTTGGAGTTTAACGCCTTAAACTCAGAGATTACCATACAAAAAATTTCGTTAAATTCTCCTTAAACACCACTTTTATTTGGAGTTTATGCGAATGCAACCCTT
>NW_016219300.1:0-1554 GCF_001687245.7 Rhagoletis zephyria | reverse complement strand
GTCGGCGACGATGAGGACTACAGTGCCTCGGAAGAGGAAGTGGATGAGGCTGATGACGACGATGACCCTACTGCCTCTAGCGACGGCGGTGTGGACAGCGAAGACGACGACGACGCCAGCTCAGAGTCGGACGGCAACGATGACGACGACCTGGACCTCGACCTCGAGGACACGCCCTTCTCCGCCGAGCTGAACGGCTTTGAGGAGGACGACGAGGAGGAGGAGGACGACGATGAGGATGAGGACGACTGGACGCCGAGGGAAGGCCGAGGTCGAGGAAATCGAGGAAGGCGGCGGAGCTCTGCTGGCGGCACCTCTCGAAGCAGACCTGGCCGGCGACCAGGGCGGACGGTGCGCAGCGGACGGCGGCGGAAGGTGTCGACCGCCCGGCGGCCTGCTCGCAGGCGGCGGCGCTCCTCGGCTGCCCTCGATCGAATTGCCGTTCGACGGGCGACGAGGCGGTTGAACTTTGAGGGAGGAGAGGCTGCTGGGGCTGTTCCTGGAACTGCCACGACCACCACCACGACCACCACCACCTCTTCAAATGAAAATAGCTGTGATACTTTTGCGACGGCGCTTCAGGAGCAGCCGGCGCCGCCCTCGGTTTCGACAGAGGCTGCTGCTGCTGCAAATGGCGACGTCCTGGTGGAGGTGGCAGGCGGCGGCGTGGAAGCTGCTGCTGTGCCGGGAGATGATGCTCCCCTCACCACCGCCCTCTCTTCGCCCTCTACCTCCTTCTCCTCCTCTAAGGCCAAGACCGTACCGAAGATTCGCATACCGAAGGCGGTGCTCAACAGCAGCAGCAGCAGCAGCAAGGGCGGCGGTGGTGAAGCCCAGATATCGCCGAATAAGAAGCGGAATCGGAGCCGAGGCAGCAGCACCGGTGCTGGCGGAAACAAGCGCAGCAAGGGCGCAAGCAAGTCAACGGCAGACTTTGCTGATGAGGAGGAGGCGGCGGCGGATAACGGCGAGCGGCAGCAGCTTTTCAACGGCGGCGGCGGAGGTGAAAAGCGGAAGCGATGGACCAACGGCGGTGGAGCTGCATCAACTGCTATCAACGGTGACGGCCTCCTCCTCCTCTCCTCGGACTCGTCGATGGACGCGCTGGACTTTGGTGAGAGTCCTCCTCTGGGGAAGAAGACTTCTAAGGCCTCCTCCAAAACGCCCAAAATGAAGAAGAGGAGGAGGACCAGGAAGCAGGTGCTGTCTCCTCCTTCCGATCAGGAGCAGGACGAGATGGAGGTGGACGAGATGGAGGTGGCCCGGCGCCACCNGCTTCCACACGGACCTCGATGCTCGACGAGGACGGCCACTCGCTGGACGTTGCCTCGGTGGCCCCTTCCTCCTCTTCGGCTTCGGCAGACTCGCCCGCAGTGGCATCTAACATCTTTCAGCTCAATGCANGGCCCCCTCGGTGGCCCCTTCCTCCTCTTCAGCAGCCTCGGCAGACTCGCCCGCAGTGGCATCTAACATCGCCTTTCAGCTCAATCCAAAAGGAGTTGAGGAGGGTGCTGGCACTGGGACATCTTTACAGCTCTCTGGGGAAGATTCGTC
>NW_016219299.1:0-1554 GCF_001687245.7 Rhagoletis zephyria | reverse complement strand
CTACACGCAAAGTCTGCGCAACCTCTCCACCATTGGCAAGCAGCTGAACTTGAGCACGGCGGAGCTGTGGACGACGACGACGGCGACGGGGGCGTCTTGATAAACTGTCATCAACTATTGTTGAGTTCTTTAGCCAACCCTGCAGTTCTCCCTTTGATACCATACAACAATTCTGGTTATGTTTTTAAAATATGCTCAATATCGGTAGATTTATTGCGGCGACTGCTGTGAGAAGTTAGCTCTCAACAGCAGTAGTAGTAGAAGTGTCATTCATCACTAGTAAGGCTCGTGAGGGGAGAAAGGAAGGGAGGAAGAGGAAATTGAGAAAAGCCTAGAATAGAGTGTGTGGGTGTGTGTAGTGTGTGATCAGGGTCAAATCAAATCAGTTCCAGTTGAAGGCCTGCTTGTACGGCGGGTAGTTGCTCACCGAACCGCCGCTGCCGCCGCCCTTTGGAAGCGCCTGATTGGGCTGCTGCAACGGTGTTGCAAGTGGTGGTGGTGGCTGGGGCTGCTGCTGCTGCTGCTGCTGCTGATCACTCAAAATGGAGCCCATTGAGCCGTAGTGAGCCGGCATTTGTGGTGGTTGTGGATGCGACTGCTGGTGCAACTGCTGATGGTGAGGCAGCAGGTACGGGGCACTGTAGGAGGAGGACAGGGGCGTGCCGGCGGTGGAGTTGAAGGCAAGTGGCAAGGTCTGAAAGGGCGCTGGGTGGTTCACCTTTCCACCACCGTACATTGACGCCCCCGCCGACCCTAGGGCGTTGTATCCGAGCGAGCTACCGTAGACCGCAGACTGAGATCCAAAGTTAGCTGCTGCTGTCGCCGCCTTGGCCCCAAAAGTCGATGCAGACGTTGAAGCACTGCTTACCGTCGTGCCCGGTAATTGCACATTCGGGTACATGGGCACTGCGGGATGGTGGTGCTGGGCGACTGCACTGCCTGGGTAGTAGTGCTGCTGCTGCTGATGGTGATGATGCGGCAGCGGAATGGCCGCCGAATTGCCAATGCCGTAGTAACTGTTGAAGCCATTGTTGGCCGTTGTGGTCGTTGTGGGAGTATTCTGCTGCTGTTGTTGTGGTTGTTGCTGATGCTGCTGTTGCTGAACGTTGAGCGCCTGGAAGACATTGTTCAGCTCCTTGATGTCGTCAATCGTCTGCAGCTCTACGTTGTCAAACGGACTAGAGNACGTTGTCAAACGGACTAGAGTCGGCATTTTCGAATTCACTTAGATGGCCGGGACGTAGTTTTGTTGTTGCTCTCAGAGAGGAAGAGGAGGAGGAGGTGGTGGAAGAAGTGGAAGAAGGCAGCTCACTTTTCCTCGTTTCTCCAGTTCCTGCTGCCGCCGTCGTGGTCGCTGCCGCTGTCGAAACCGAATTGTTGGTAGTAGTATCACATGTGGAATGGACGGCGGAAGAGGAGGACGCTGGAGAGACTGAAGGCGGAGGAAGAGGAATAGGAGGTGGCGTGGAAGAATATCTGACGCTGTTTGAAGTAGGGTTGAGGATGACGCTGCTCAGCGGCTGCGGTTTGAGTATCTCTCCCGGTACAAATGTC
>NW_016219297.1:0-1554 GCF_001687245.7 Rhagoletis zephyria | reverse complement strand
GCGCTTTATCTTACTATCTCATACCTGATTTGCTTAAGTTCTTCTTCTTATTTTTTTTTATGTGAATAATGCAACTTTTGTTGGCAACTCCTTCGTCTGAACTATTCTAGGTTCCTTTGTGCGCCAACAAAGTTTTCTTTTTTTTATACAACAAATTTTATACATACAAACTTTTCATGCATGCATACATACATATGTATGTACAAATAAACATTTATAGCTACTGTTCAACGTCTGGCCTCTAAAAAACCTCAACTCTTCAACTGTAGCTGGCTTTGTCTTCGACTAGTTGGACTTAAACTATGAAAACATAGTAATTTGTTTCCCCACACAAATGTGCATATGTACATACTTGCGAACAAGCATGTTTTAATATATGTATGTATGTATTTTTCAGGGCATGCCAACTGTCTGCACACAAAATAGTAGAAACTTTTTAAGCCATCACCTCAACATTTTGCCATTTGTTGTTTGGACTTTGGTGGCATTTATTGTAGTTGTGCTTGCTATTTGAATGTTTTGCTTTTGTTAGTTTGTTATTGTTGTTGATGATGTTGTTGACAAAACTTTTGTGTTCTACTCAAGGACTTTTATTTAAATCTCTCGCTAAATTCAAATCTCTACTTGTCACTGCGCGTCGCCTTCTGTACATACATATGTAAGCTCATTTAACTTGTCTGTGGCCAATGGCTTTCGACGCTTTTGTATATTTTTATAGATATTAAACGATCGTACATATGTAGATACAACACAAGTATTTTTATGTACAATGTATGTTTCTTGGTAGCAAAAGTTAGTTGTGGCTACGAGTGAGCGTATTATCATCACATGTTTTCTACCACCACCGTTTAATGTGACCTTTAACCACCACGTGGGTTTGCACTCCCAGCACTCATTTGCTTACCCGCATTATGTGAAACACACAGTTAGGAGACCGAACATTATTATGCAACTTGTAGTTTTTGTTGTTTCTGTGAGTATATAGTTATTTTAAAAAAATACTCGGATAAATTTCCTGGAATTTTATGTTGATTTCAACTTTCTGAAACATTTGAAAGATGATCTGTTTACACAACTGCTGGAAAATCTGAGCCCGAAATAGCGTTCACACGCCCCTTTTGATGGCAGCTTTACATAATGAAGAGAGTTCAACTTTGGCTGAAATAATGAATACTCGGACGGGGCAAAGTTCGGTGTGTACAGCAAGAACATACACATCTACACCAAAACTCAAGGTTGAAGATAATGGCTTTCCTTGTTTTTAATATGCCTTAAAATTGTAAATCTCAATTCATACCCGTTGATTTACTGAAAGTAATATCAGCAATTTTTTGTGCGCCTACTTCAAACTCTACAATAGAAGGTCGAGTATACCCATCTGCAGTTTTACGAATAAACTAAGTCCAAGCATAGGTCGGAGGAAGTTCGTGCATGACATAGTTGTAGTTATATCTGTTCACCTCAAACCGGCCATGCGATATGGATATATTAAATTAGGATTCAATTGTAAAACCAATGGCATAATTTGGGTACTCTCCTGCTTTTATTACGCGC
>NW_016219296.1:882-1554 GCF_001687245.7 Rhagoletis zephyria | reverse complement strand
GGGTCTAAATGTACTAGAAGCGCACCAGTTCAGAACTAGAGATTTTCTCACAGGGTTTGTATGTTATTTGCCTTTAAGTGTGAAGTTACAGTGACGAGCAACACTGTGACATGGTGTAACACTTTTTGTTTCAGCCACCGCTATAGTTCTAACGACTTTAATCCTTTTGTTGTATATTCTGGTTGGTACACCCCTACTCCCTCTCTCATAACGATTTGAAGTCAATACAACAACAATAAAAAAACCTGCAGACAAAAATGTAAATTAAGGCATATGTTACAGTTTTGCACTCACTCTCAGTTTTGCATTTTACAGTTATCTTTTACTTAGTTGGAAGTCCGATGACTTTTTCTGTACTGTTATTTATTGAAGACGTTTTTTTTATATAATACAGCATATTTTGCTTTGCTGCCTCTATGCTTAAGTGCACATTTAAGATACCTACCCCAAAATGCGCTCCAAAAGCATTATTTTTAACATTTATAAGGAAACTGCTCCGATAGATGCATTCAACATACCTGCATATTGGCGATACCTGCCTTAAAAATTGTGCGACTAGTATCAATTATCAATGAAAGTATTACGTTTACCTGCACTGGCCCTACAATTACCTAATTTTACAACCTTTTATTTATTTTGCTCATCTCGCAGAACAACGAAAATGGCTATCAA
>NW_016219296.1:0-801 GCF_001687245.7 Rhagoletis zephyria | reverse complement strand
ATTTGAAGTCAATACAACAACAATAAAAAAACCTGCAGACAAAAATGTAAATTAAGGCATATGTTACAGTTTTGCACTCACTCTCAGTTTTGCATTTTACAGTTATCTTTTACTTAGTTGGAAGTCCGATGACTTTTTCTGTACTGTTATTTATTGAAGACGTTTTTTTTGTATAATACAGTATATTTTGCTTTGCTGCCTCTATGCTTAAGTGCACATTTAAGATACCTACCCCAAAATGCGCTCCAAAAGCATTATTTTTAACATTTATAAGGAAACTGCTCCGATAGATGCATTCAACATACCTGCACATTGGCGATACCTGCCTTAAAAATTGTGCAACTATTATTAACTATCAAAGAAAGTATTACGTTTACCTGCACTGGCCCTACAATTACCTAATTTTACAAGCTTTTATTTATTTTGCTCATCTCGCAGAACAACGAAAATGGCTATCAATTTATGTAGTTATATAGATAATTAGATAACATTCGGTAAAAATTTCGCTTGCAGTAATTTCTACGTGGTAAGTGCTCCGCCAATATTTGGTTTCATAGGGATTCGGATACCTTCCTCATTGAAGTAGTAAAGAAAATTCGCTTAAGTGCCTTTTTCGGTTACGTGCACAAGTTTTTCGTGCACAGAAGGATGTGCAGCAAAATATACTGTATGTCATATTTAGGCCGTATGTGGGGGTTCTGAAACCGCTATAATAATTATTTATACACTTTCAAAAGTCTCCATCTTCTTTATTCTACTAGAATTCAATGGGCTACAAAACTGTATACTCAGAATTTAATT
>NW_016219295.1:0-1554 GCF_001687245.7 Rhagoletis zephyria | reverse complement strand
TCCAGAATCTTGGACTCAATATCCCAATTTATGCCGATAGCCTTGTCTGCAATTTGTGGCTTTGAGGCGTTTTCATCGATGTCAGGTTCGCAGTTTGACTTTCTGTTCAAAATTAGGCCTAGATAGTTAACTCATTCAATCCTCTATAATTAGTTACTGTGATGTTCTCCGGAATCTGACAACAGTGTTTCTTGGTACGGATTTTGTACGGCAGCGTGAGAGCCCCCTTCTAAGATGTGTCATATTGGCAATGTCATCGACGTAGGTTAGCACTCTGTCGCCACTTCTTTTTATATTTTTGAGCAATCTGTAGAGGTGATGGCATCCGCTCGCTCTGCATTTATAATCCAAGGTTGTTCACAAACGCTACTCGAGTGTTACAGTTTCCAAGTTCCTGCAACAATGAGATGAATGTATTCTGACTGATATTGTTAAAACCAGCTGTCATGTCCAAACAGGCAAAAATACAATACTATTTGGGATGTAAAGGCTTTCGATGTCAAAGATGCGGCTGTTTATCATTTCCTTTTGCAGCCGCAAGCTACTACTAATATCATGAATGTAAAAGCTTGTGAGTGAATGAGTTTGCGAGGATTTGGCACACGGATAGGTTACACCCTGCATTAGCATAGAATATATATATTTTTTTTAATTAGCTGAGACCTTTTTCATAAATTAAAATGAACTAATTAAAAAAAAGTCTGATAAAATACTACAACAGTTTGTGTGCCAAACGAAAGAATTTGTATTACGATTTACTTCAAAAATATTCTTGAAGAGAGTTGCCACCTTGAAGAAATTCAAAATCAATATAATTAACCAGTTATATTAAATATTTCGATTAGTTTAAAACTAGAGATTCAAGAAACCTTTATTCGAAAAAAAATTTGGAAGAAGGTTGCCACTTGTTAAGTTGCTTAAAGTTTATTTAATGGACTAGTTAAAAGAAATATTTTTATACTAGTGTTAAACCAGAGAAATTTAAGAAAGCTCTCCTGCTTAAAATATTTTTGAATTGGGGTACCTCCTATCTGGAGATTCAAAATGAATATAGTTAACAAGTAAAATTAAANCTCTAAAATATTTTTGAATATGGTTGCCACCGTCTTAAATTTAAAATCAGTGCAATAATAAGTTCATTGAAACCCTTTAATTAAAAAAAGTCCTTAATTTTTTATCTACGTTCCTCCAATGGATTGCCACCTGTTTAAAAATACAAAATCAATTATATCAACAAAGGGTAATTTCAAATCTCGTGCGATTACGATAACCATCTGCATAAGATGATCAGAATAATTCTATAGTATCCGGCACAACAAATTAAGTTGCAGCTGTGCCCTTTGAACACCGCAGCGTTAAATCGTATACTACGCGAGTGGGTCCGTGTGCGAAAGCTAAGGATATTTTCCATATACATACTCGTTTCATTCGCTTAAAAGTCCTCCATCTAAGGTACACATAAATCACAGCGAGCACTGTTTTGTGCATGTTTTCATTAATTTATATGTTTTTTCGTTTTGTGTTATTCATTATTTTTGTTTTTCCCTACACTCC
>NW_016219294.1:0-1554 GCF_001687245.7 Rhagoletis zephyria | reverse complement strand
TGCAAATTTAAAATAAAAATATCGTGGCAAAATTACCTGTGCAATTAGAAAACGAACAAAAATAAAAAAATAACTGTTTGTTTAAATATCCTACTTATTAAGCTTGAGCTTTACCTAAATTATTGAGCTTTTTCGTTAAAAAGCAACAAGAAAGGTGATGGGAAATTTTTCGATTATTAGAGAAGAGTGAGTAATACATTTCACGATTTTCAAAATACCGATTACTCGTAAGATATAGTCTGTATGCATATGAAAGATTACTTTGTTCGTAAAATTAGTGGACAATTATAGTTAAAAGAAATGCTCGTATTTATATCAAATTAATTGGTATATGTATATTTTTTGCTGATGTTTCAAAGAAGTATGCATATGTAATACTTTCGTATATGTTTGAATGCCCATTAGGGTGGTACAAAGTTAAAAATGTTAAGCACTCACCCACAAGAATTTTTCTAAATGGAAAAAATAATACCCGTATTTTTTGTAAAAAAAATAAGATATTTAGAACTGCCTCAAAGCTCATGAAGTTTTCCATGTATTTTGTTTGAATTTTCATGGGCTTTAAAGCTTTTCTAAATAATTTTTTTTTAACCAAAAATATGGGTTTTCTTTTTTCCATTTAGAAAAATCCTGGGGAGTAAGAGCTTAACATTTTAGACTTTTTTTCTCCGCTTCTATTTTTGGACCACCTTAATTTACATACATATGCACTTACGTACATTTGTATGTGAATTGCGCGCGCACACATATCCAATTCGGATAACATTATCAGTGTGCCCATATTCAATATTTTTTCTACGAAAATACTCACACAAAATTTAGCAAAAGTATAAGACCACTCCAACCGTTTCGAACAAGATCTATTTTCAAAGACAAATCACCACAGTTTGAAATTCTACTTTAAGAATAGTAAGGTTAAAAAATGTTTTTTGTTTGTATAGGTATCAAAAATTCATCTTTAGTTAGTTTTATTTTTATACCCGAGCGCCCTTGTGCACAAGGGTTTTATTACTTTGTTCACATAACGGTTGTTTTTAACAGGCAAAACGAATCGAGATAGATATAGGTAAATGTATACATAAATGATCAGAATGAAAAGAGAAATCGATTAAGCGGTGACTGCCTGTCCGTCCGTCTGTGCACACGATAACTCGAGTNTTTTCGGGCGTAGGACGGATGGTATTCAAAATGGGAAAAATCGGACAATAACCACGCCTACCTGCCATATAACGGTAACTTTCAGAAACTAATGAAGATAATTCACTAAAAATTGATATTTACAATAATTTTTAGACGAAAAATAAGAGTATTAAAAATTTTTGGAAAATGGGCGTAGCCATGCCCACTTTTGGTTACATGTCTATCTTATCGAGGCTAGATTTAGCATTTAAATTTTTTGCCATAGCCTAAAAAATTTAGATCTGACTTTTTGGCTTTTTTGGTGTACTATTTGTGTCCTAGAGAATATTCAAATTTTTGCATTTTACTTATCCGAAACTTCTTTTTGCATATTTTGAAATTATAGGTTTGTATAGTAACTTCTCCAGTAAAACA
>NW_016219293.1:0-1554 GCF_001687245.7 Rhagoletis zephyria | reverse complement strand
TACAAAACTGCATACTCAGTATATTTCTAAGAAATCTAGTTGAAAAGTTAAAAATTTTGATGAAATGTTTTTCTTTTTGTTAGATAACGAGCTACCCTTTTTATAAAAACATTAAATAAATGAATAGGAAATTGCCAAATAATGCTAAAATTGGTGGCACTTCTTTTGGAAAATGTGTCTGAATAAAAATATTCCGGGTGTCCTAGGACTTTTTCAACCTCTAAATGACCTTCGAAAGTCGACTCGTCCTGGACTAAAATGGACGAAAATGGTTTTATTGGAAAACGAACATTTTTTTGGTTGTATTACCGACTTCCGGTTTTCACTGTAAGTGGGTTAAACTGAGCGAAAGTGCAAAAAAAAATAGTTGCAGCTACGAAATAGAAAGTTCTCTTCGATCAAAGGGTCAAAAGGCGTAATTATCATGAATTATGCTATTTAGGGCAGGGCTCTATGTTGGATCTATTTTCGAAACCGGCTGCTTCGCTCATTTCTTCACTGGTTAAAAGGACTAGAGGGAACTGGCTTTTCCATGTTCTTGGACGATGAGACTTTTCCTCTGCCAATGCCGTCTATTGCGAAATTGAAGAGAGTACGCAGTTAATGCACACACAGTCCAGACGTTGAAGTTTCGTGAGAGATTGTCACAGCGTGACTACACTAGTTCTCGAAGCCCATGTCACTGACTCATGTGTTTGACCTGGCCGTACTATTAAAGGGTAAATTAGCCCCAATCAGAAAAAAAGTTCACCATACATCTTCTAATCTGAAGTAATTTTGCAAGTTAATCGCAAAAAAAAAAATCGGCCGTGCACAAGGGTCACCTTTTCACATTTTTGGTAATATTTTTGGCATTTACAGTCGGAACTCAAAGTGTGATAAAATCAACTTTTTGTCGCGAGGAGACATTATTTTGTACCAGAGCTCATGGACCTGAAGTACTACGTTCTATAACTTACCCACCCGATCTCAGTTATTATCACCACGACGTATCACCTTAAATTGAAACTCACTAAAGATCTTTAAACTATTGCTAATAAAGTATTTCCATTATTTCAGTAGAACTATTGAAAAAAAGTATTTTTATTGCCGAATGTAGGTGGAAAATACAAAAAGCCAACCTCTAGGTACGTTAAAAAGAACTGTTTATCAAAATTGCCTTGAAAAAATGCTTTAGACTCAGGGGTGTACAGCGAACTTGTGTTTTTTTTTTAGTTGTAAGGTTCGACGATCTAGTGTACACCCACCTCAAGACCTTTGGGCTGCACCAACAAGACTTTGCTGTGAGACACCTGCACACCATCAGTACTATCGTAGCTTTGGATGTAATCGCATCAAAGGAAGTTAAAATTTAGCCCCACTCTGGCGCACCTTCCGTTACTTTAACCCTTTCAGCACCAAGCGAAACTTGCTTTCCAAAAAGCTTAACCAGTCATGTGATAACTTTGTGAACCATTTTAAAGATTTCCGTTTTTTATAATGTGCTTCATTTGTTTTTAGCTATATTTATATCATACAATTTTTGAAATAATTATTTTTACCCAAGCTAGAAAA
>NW_016219292.1:0-1554 GCF_001687245.7 Rhagoletis zephyria | reverse complement strand
AATTACCGACATGTTTGCCTATTTATATATAAGATATACAGGCAGGTTCTGCAATTCAATTCCGAGTGAATTTCAATAAAATCCACTTTAAATTAAAATTGGCAGTAGTTAAAATTCAATATAATTTTCATAATAATATAATTATAATTATATAAATTTCGATTTATCAAGCAGTTAAAGTATTATTTATTTTTATGAATTTGGATGCAAATCTTTAAAGCGCTTTTTCTCGAATTCAGGTTTTTCGACTTAGGCGGTTATTGCTTATGACCACAGATATAATTAAGATATAATTATAATAATNCAGATATAATTAAGATATAATTATAATAATTATATAATGATGACCTTTTTTCAACTTCTGCTATCAATTTATTTATGGAACTTTCAATTATCAACGACATTTTCTATTTGTAACTACTGGCCAAAACCCAACGAAAACAAAGGTTAGTTGTCAATTACAAATTTAAGTGTTGGAAACTTTCAATTCTTTCATTTTATTTTTATTAAAATACCGACGAAAATTAAACTTGCAAGTGTGTAATCACATTATTTTAATAAATAGAACACAAGAAAACATTTTATTTGTATTTTTTCCACTCCGAATTCTGTTTTAGAACTCACCCCTGCTGCAAATTTGTATCGTGAGATGTAATCTTCAAATTTTTTTTACGAGCTTTGGGAACATGTTAGAAATGCAGCAACAGGGGGTCTACCGAAACCAGTAAAGTTTTGAAAGGGTCTGCGAGAAAAAACGTTTGGGAACCTCTGCTCTAAAGAAATCTAGCTTTTTTTTTGATACATTCAAAATATGACGCGCAGTGTTTTGTGTTTTTTAAACTCACAGGACTTTTGTTTTTATAAATTAAGTTCTGGTTACGATATATTTTGACACCGAGGGGGGAGAGGCGGTTAAAAATTGGAGAAAGTGGTCACGTACTATGGGTACGTTCCCTAATAGCAAACACATTTTATAAGCACTAAAATCGAATTTAAAAAAATTAATTCGTTTCTTCGCTTCCGTTAAAAATTATGTAGTTTCCTGTTTTGACTTTTTAGTCAAGGTGCGAACCTAATGAATAAGCATAATCAAACTGTACATTCACAAATTCACCACACTTAGCTCAGACGTACACTATTATTTCATAGTACAGTTTCCGCGTCCGAAAATTCATGTGCATTGATATTCAAACTGCGACCATCTTTCTCTTTTCAGAGAATGTTAATGTAATATAGTATATATATGCGTAGAAACCGCGAAAACCTTGAAATTGCAAGTCAGAATTTATATTAGGATCTGTTTGCACAAATTGTGTAAACTTACGCGTCAAATTTAGCGCATAATCAGGCAAACAAGTTTAAAGAAATATTATTTTAATTATATATTTATTATATTAGAATGAACCAAATAAGTTTCCAGCTCCCTTCAAAACCCATACTGCTCAATAGAGGTAAAATTACAACCTGTGTGATTGCAAAGTCGGATTGAAATATCTATCTATATCTTCCTACCTTATTATAGCGATGGTTCCATCACGAGGCGACGCTAACGCT
>NW_016219291.1:0-1555 GCF_001687245.7 Rhagoletis zephyria | reverse complement strand
ATTACTTTCATGACCAAAACGATGGAAGTTGGCCTTAATGCATCTATTCCGGCTAAGAACTTGTGCTAGGTAGATATCTGCCTAATCTTTCTGTTGATCCATATGTCGTAATGAAATAATGAAGCGATGTGTCCACCTGCCTTTTCATGTACTATCCAATCTCGTTTGTCATTGCGATATGCAGCTTTGTCTCAGTATCCAGGGGCGAATGTTGTTTTCCTCGTGCTTTGTTTTTCTTTTTTCAACTGCTTCCTGGGCCAAGGGATCGAGTGAAAACATTCCGTAGTAATTCTCTTGCAGAAAACAACAGGATGGCTTACCGCTTCAAACAGCTAAAGTATGCATATGCTTTAGCGGAACCTTGGCTGTCGAAGTAGATATAAATTTAATTAACTTATTAGGACTCCAACCAACAGCTTTTCACAGATCGGCTAGGGATAAAAACATATAAAATAGTGTGGAAGGAGGACGTCGCTATTCTGTGTTGCTCAGCGTATTTTCCCCCTTTCTATGGGATATCAACCCCATTTTGCGGTGTACTCCGTTTGAAGGATGACGCTGAACAGCAACTCGAACTCCAACAGAATTTGGTCTGAAGTATCTGAAATGTGTACAATAAGCATACAATTGTTCATGAGAAAATAAAAGTCATACAGAAAGCTAGAATGGTTGGAAACTGAGAAAGGTGGAACGTAAACGGCAAAAGAGTACGAAAATAGGATAAGTGAATGCCAAGGATTAATATTCGCAAGCCATTTGAAATGCCCGTAAAAACTTCAAAATCTAAAGAGCTTTTATGCGTTTGTTGAAATATAGCGTACAGGAGTTTACGGGTTGGCAATAGCAAATACCGCAGACGATGGAACTTTTCTATACTTCGGTTGGTTTTGCTTTTTAGATTTTCACTTACAGCAGCTTCAAATATGTCTTCAATTACCGTTTCCTGTATAGATGCATTTGCCTCCCTCTTATTGGCAGTAATCTTCAATTAAATTTTAGTATGTAGTTCATCCAATCCTGAAGGGGAAAAATTTCTAACAACCCGCGTTGGTGTCTCAACAGAGATCAAATCAGCCGAAAACTTGTTCCACATTTATGTGTTTGTTTTTCAAGTGGAACCAAAGCTACCCATCCCTTTGGCTATTTCGGGGTGCTTCTCCATTAACTTAACGATTTTATTGAGCGGTTGTGCATTTGTTTTCTACACAAATACAAACCAAATAAATATTTTTGTAGGTTGCAATTAGCATTTTAAAAATAATGTCTTCACCGATTTTGCGGACAATACCGGCACATTCGCGACTCTCTCACTAGTGAATATGTGGTCCTAAAATCATTTTCTATAAGATATAAGCGCAGGACGAAATATCCAACCCCGATACTAGGGGTCCCCATATTCGAGTTATAGTTCTGAATCCCACCCACCTCGACATTTTTCAGATTTGTTCCTGAATATTTCATTAAAATAATTAAAAAATATATATTTGAATATATTTTTCTGATAATAATTAAATAATATATATTTGAATAGCTTTTTCTAAATACTTTCGTGCTA
>NW_016219290.1:318-1555 GCF_001687245.7 Rhagoletis zephyria | reverse complement strand
TCAAATTGATTTATTTAATCTAGTGTATTAAAGAAATAGTTTTTTTTTTGTGAATAGGGCATACACACATACTTATGTACTTATGTTTTTGGTTTAGTGTATCTACCCAGCAAAAGCTTTACTTACTTTGGTATCAATGAAGTAGCGCATTAAAAGTACGAGAGTATATGTGTAGTATATGCATGTGTATTTACATACATGGACTGGATTAATGCTCACAATAATGTAATGTTGGACACAATTTATTTAGTACCAAGTTAGCGTGCGAAAAACGAATTATTTGCTCACTATAAAACAAGTTTACGTACATCGGTCACAGTTTTGAAGCAGCTCTAAATTTCGGCAATAAAAATAGACTGGTTTTCAGCTAAAAGGCCGCTAACCACCCTCTAGGTACTAGGCAATATTTAATGAATTATATATGCTCCGAAGGTAGTGGCTAGGGGTGCGTGCTGACTTTCGATAGGGCCAGGAACCCATTCCTTTTCCCAGAAACATAAAACAAATACATTTTTCTCGCTAGGCGATGACAAAGATCGGAGTATATTTCTGCCATGAAAAGCTTGTAGAATTGCATGGCTTCCAATTGTGTATCAATATCAATACCCACACTACAAATTGGAGGAGAAGCTCGGCCAAACACGTAGAAAAATGTGTGAGCGGAAAATGTACATACATGTGTATATCCCTTTTTTGCCATTTTCAATACTAGTCTTCTAAAAAAATCTAAACTAAATTTTTTACGACTATATATTTTGTCTAAAATAATAAAATATAAATGCTTAAAAATTGTCTGAGCATGGCCTACGGCCAATTGAAAGTTCTACGATATAGCGGGCAAAGTCAGAGAAAGGTAGTTATGCGGCATTTTTGGTATATGCACGGGTTTGCTTCTTCGGTAAAAAAAAATATCATTTTCAGCTAAACTTACATTTCTATCCTTACCTATGTGTTGCAATAAAATAAAAAATTATGAAAATTTTGATACCTGTTCAAATTTATTCGTCCCTGAAATTTAAATTTTGCGTAAATTGAAAAATTTAGTGCCATTTGAAGTAAAATAGGGCAAACAAGTAGGAAAGTCTAAGTTCGGGCGGAGCCGAACGTTAAATACCCGGCGCAAGTATTAAATAAATGTTTTTTCACCTTTCCGAAGGTTACCGCTGCATAGTAATCCAGGGTGTATCAATTTTGAGTAAATTAGCGTCCTTAAATTTCGAAATATCGCAGTTTCAAG
>NW_016219290.1:0-219 GCF_001687245.7 Rhagoletis zephyria | reverse complement strand
TTTCTCTAAATTACCGTTATATGGGATGTGGGCGTGGTTATTGTCCGATTTTTTAAATTTTCGGCCATTTAGTATGCTGTATCAAGGCCACCAATTGTGCCAAGTTTGGAAGAAATTGGTGCAGCGGTTACCATATACCAAATTCGTTGAGATATCTCAATTTTTTGCTTGAGTTATCGTGTACACGGGCGGACGGACAGACGGACGGACAGACAGACA
>NW_016219289.1:0-1555 GCF_001687245.7 Rhagoletis zephyria | reverse complement strand
AATCTGAATTTATATGGTGTTTGTTGTATAGCCAGCTAGGCTTTTATAACAGAATAATAAACATTAAATAAACAAAAGACAAATAGCCAAAACTGGTTAAAATATCGCACTCCTATTATTTTGTGGACAACTGTATATAAGAGAGCGGACGCTGTAGCCGAGTAGTTGTAGGTGCGTTCCACCACTCCTTTGGACCAAGATTCGATCCCTTATCAAAGCAACATCCCAAAAAATGTATATAAAAAGGTGGCATAAAACTGTTTGTCCTTCCGCTTGTGTAACCAATATGAAGACGCATAGTACAAATTGGAGGAGAAGCTCGGCCACTTACACTATACTTAAATAGCAAAAGTGTAAGCGCTAAAAAGTGTTTCAAGAGTTTAGTCCGGTTTTTTTTAAATCTTACTGCTGCCGGAGGCACTTGTAAACAAACGATGAGGTAGATACTATCTTTTAGCTTTAAGGTATCCACACACTTGTGCGATTCTGTCGATATGAATCTGTTCCGACAAAAATTACAACAATGCCATTCAGCGATTTATTTGAACATTCACAGTTTTTATTTTCGTCGTGTCGACGCGTTCGGAGAAATAAAAATCCTAATAGACGGGTTTTGTAAAGTTGAAACAAAAATTAACGTACGAAAACAAAACATGTTAAAAGTACAAAAGCTAAGAATTTTAATAAATCTGTGTTCGTATGGAAAAGTAGCTTATGTCGAAAGGCTGGCTTTAGTATAAATCGACATTCGCAGCATACGATTGCGAATTACTCCCTGGCGCTGAGCCGTTGAACAACTTTTGGCAAATAAACGTGCAAGAAATAATTCCGATACTAGCAAGTCAATATTCTTATTAAGTCTTTTCAAAAAAGTCCTTGTCGTTTAAAGAATAAAGGGAATGCCGCATTATACTAAAGTCTGCCTTTCGACATAAGCTACTTTTCCATACGAACACAGAAATATTTGATGAAAATTATTTTTCGTTTGTTTATAAGATGACATTTTTTACTGTGATAACATCGCTTAGATGTGTGCGTACTTGCGTTTTCGANATTTGATGAAAATTATTTTTCGTTTGTTTATAAGATGACATTTTTTACTGTGATAACATCGCTTAGATGTGTGCGTACTTGCGTTTTCGAAGTAGTAAACTCTGTAGCATCAAAAACGGTGCGAATTCTATTCGACGTACAGTGCGCCCGAATTCCAAAAGTGCGGCCAAAATTCGAGAAAATAAAGTTTCTATATAGGCCTTTTTTGGCATTAAGTTGACTAAAGGGATCACCTAGAAGCAAAAACTGTTCACTGTAACGACCTGCACCCTAAGTCCTCTCTTTATATTCATTTCTAGTGAGATCTTCTCCCAAGCACAACATTTTTGTAATAAAAAGCAAAAAGTTATTTACGTATAAAAGTAGATAGAGAATAGGAAACCGAACAAAACCGAATGGATTCTACGTCTGAAGGTCAGTAAAATACGTTACAAAACTTGTGAAAAGAAATACTGTAACAGGAATTTTTGAGAAATAAAAATGTAAACACATTTTTTTTTTT
>NW_016219288.1:0-1555 GCF_001687245.7 Rhagoletis zephyria | reverse complement strand
TCTACTGCACTCAGTGATCCGTTAAGTGTAACTGATTGACCTCGAAACAGCCTGGCTGGGTGGTGTCCTCTTTCAGTGCAGCCAGTGTCTGCACTGAACACAACAACCCCCTCTTTGCCGGTGGAATCTAATCAGACCAGTGTTCTGCCCAGCCAACTGACTGGCGGACTGTGGAGGCCAATAGCTCGATACACTGTAAACCGTAAACAGGCTTCACAGTTGTGTGTCGCCCCTGAAACGAANGTGCTTTTTGTGCTGTTGTTGGCATTCACTTCGGTTTGCCAGAAGGATAAGGAGAGGATGTTTAAGGAGAGAGAGAGCGAGCGAGAGGGCACAAAGCAAGTGTTTAACAACCGCTATCAATCTATCTATTTGTCTGTCACAGTCTGTGTGTGTGTTTGGGGCTGTTGATGATGACGTGATTGATAGATGGATGGATGGATGGATGATGAAAGGGGGATCACAAGTTGTGTGGCACAAAGCCTCTCTGGAGGGGTTTTATAGTTTTCCAATAAGCTTTACTGTACTCGTTTTTTGTCGTTGTGCATTTTCCCCGTTGTTTCCTCTGTGTTCAATAGTAGCAGCAGCAGCAGCGGATGCGAGGTCGATGATAAACAGTGAAAGCAAAAATTTGATTTTTTTGAAATGTTGAACAATGACATGGCTGGCTCTTCTCTCAGTCACGGCCTCGTTAGAATCGTTAGAATCGATTATTGTCAGTGGCCAGTGCACCACTCATTCTTCCAGTAGTACTGTAGTGGTTCAATATTTGGATAAAATGTGATAAGATTTTACAAAAAAGGTGTTGGAATGTTTATTTAGTTTTTATAATAATTTTAATATAATCTAACTCAAATATTTAACCACAGAAGTTTAGATTAAGTTTTTAACTTTATTTTTGCCTTTTACATCACCTTAATCTGATATGTAGTTCTTGAGATAAATGTACCTAGAGAATCATAACAAGCCCCATTGAAACACATGCTTTGTGGATGGCGCAGGAAAGCCCACTTTTCAGTAAATCGAGTGTAGTTTTAAACATCGATATCTCATGATCTACATCAGCTATCGGGATTCGGTTTTCACGTAAATGCTCCGGAAAATGTCTTCTACCTACTCCCAAAGTAAAAAACCCAAAAAATGAACAATAAGTCGACTCATTACAGCGCTAACACAAAAAGTATACTGTTTCTTAAATCGACCATATCTCGGGAACCACTTGGAATTTTGGGATTCTGCTTTCACCAAAATGTTCCGGAGGGCTTCCTCTACCGGAAACAGAGTCAAAAAAGGGTAAAAAGAGGGCGTAAAGTGGGTCGAACACTTGACCTTTGGATTAGAAGTCCAACGCGCTATCCACTGCGCCACACGCCCTGAATGCTACTAGTGTAGTAGCCTCAGTTGTGCCTTTAACTGCAGTCGGCAAAGCTGACTTGACTGGTTTTGCGTCTGAAAAGAACGGGCGCGCACTGTGTGTTATTACACCACTACCCACACACACATACGCACACACACACCACTTACCCGACTGACCGCGGACACTGTGTCAGCTAGG
>NW_016219287.1:742-1555 GCF_001687245.7 Rhagoletis zephyria | reverse complement strand
TGTCTGATGTTTGCTAACCCAATTGTTCTTGACTACCTGATGACCTTTATGAGCGACAGTTCTGCTCAACAGCAACAACCTCAGTGGAGAGGATTCTTTTACGCCGTTTTGATGTTCACTTTTCCACTGCTAGAATCGGTTGTCAGCAGCCAGCACGACTACTGGATGAATGTGATTGTGCTTCGAGTGAAGCAGTGTCTCGTCTCGACGATCTACAAAAAGGTAAAAAGTTTTAAGGTTTTCAATTAAAATTTAAAATCTTGCTTTTTTATCAGAGTCTTCGCCTTTCCACCCTCGGCCGGCGAAACTACTCCACCGGAGAGATCACCAACATCATGGCCGTGGACTCGCAGAAGGTGACCGACTTTCTGCTGCTGGCAAATTCAGTCTGGGCGGCCCCACTTCAATTTGGCCTTGCCATTGCTCTGCTTTGGGCGCAGGTTGGCTGGCCCTCATTAGCTGGCTTGGTAATTATGCTGCTAATGTTGCCCGTCAATGCGGCGATTAGTGGCCGNTCCACTTCAATTTGGTCTTGCCATTGCCCTGCTTTGGGCCCAGGTGGGCTGGCCCTCACTTGCCGGCCTGGTCATTATGCTGCTAATGTTGCCCGTCAATGCGGCGATTAGTGGCCGAATTCAAGGGCGGCAAAAACGGGTCATGGCGGAGAAGGACCGCCGGTCGAAGTTGATGAGCGAGCTCCTCAGTGGAATCAAAGTCCTCAAACTGTACGCCTGGGAGCGAGCTTTCTCTGAAAAAGTTTTACGATTAAGAGCTCAAGAATGTGCCCAGCTCTATCGGATCGCCTACCTAACC
>NW_016219287.1:0-728 GCF_001687245.7 Rhagoletis zephyria | reverse complement strand
GGATCGCCTACCTAACCGGGTCGATGTTCTTTGCCTGGGCGGCCACGCCTTTCCTGGTGGGCTTTTTCACCTTTGCACTTTACGTCCTGGATGGAAATGTTCTCGATCCGAATAAGGCCTTTGTTTCGCTGGCCCTCTTTAACATTATCAAGGGGCCGATGGGGCAGTTGCCGGTGTTTTTGTCTAATGGGGCAACGGTAATTTTTTTTTGGGTTGATTTTTACAAACATTTTCTAAACAATTTATTATTTTACAGTGCCTCGTCTCAATTCGCCGCCTAAACGGCTACCTGAACGCCGCTGAACTAGATCCAAAGGCTATTGACCATACCTACGACCCAGAATGCGCCATTCGAGTTAATGGAGCTAGTTTCACCTGGAACAGCCCATCAAATCCTACCCTAAAGAACATCAACCTCGTCGTTCCCCACGGCTCTCTGGTAGCCATCGTCGGAACAGTCGGCTCCGGGAAATCCTCCCTCCTCAGTGGAATACTCGGCGACATGGAAAAAACCACCGGAAGTGTCAATGTCACCGGGCGGATTGCCTACGTGCCCCAACAGGCGTGGATTCAGAATGCCAGCCTCAAGGCAAACGTCGTCTTCACTTCAGAAACTTTTTCTGAAAACTTTCAAGAAGATTCCCGTTACCAGGAGGTAATTCGCGCCTGCTGCATGGAACCGGACATTGCCATACTGGCCGACGGAGATCGAACCGAGCTGGGCGCCA
>NW_016219286.1:0-1555 GCF_001687245.7 Rhagoletis zephyria | reverse complement strand
AAATTAAATTAAATTCTGAGTTAAATACGCACTGTGAATTTGGCCCTTATAGAAATTATTATTATTAGAAATANTAGAACACTTTACGCTTCTAACGCACCTATTTATAGAGCATTAAAACAATTTAATTTTCTCTCGTATTCATCAGATATCGATTTCTCTTTGTCAAAACCTAGATTTAAATCAATATTAAATGAAATTGTTAAATAAACTTAAACTGAATTAGTCTCTGTATAGTCTGTAAGAAAATGTACATTTTCTAGATTATTCTTAAATAAATAAATAAATAAATAAAATTAAATTAAATTCTGAGTTAAATACGCACTGTGAATTTGGCCCTTATAGAAATTATTATTATTAGAAATATCTCGGAAATATTATTAAAACGGATATTGTAACATAACTTTAAAATTTTGACTGAGTGGCAACCCGAAAATATGTATGGATTAAAACACGTCAGATTACCTTTCATTTGACACTGATATTGTCATATTTTTTATAATTTTACGGAAAGTGAATATTATCTATTTCTTGTGACCATAGTTTAGGCTATAACTCCGGTACCGGTAGAGGTATCGAAGCAAGACTTAGCTTCAAATGTGCCCCTTCTAAAGTAGATTACTATGTTAGAATTTGGGAAAAATCCGCCATGGTTCGCAGGAGATACGAATTTTGTCGTGCTAGATGTGAGCTCTGATAAAAGGTGGCATACCGTTGAATCGCTCTGCTACAATCGCCACCAACAACTGCCGCTTTTCTTTCGTCAACGCCCGGACCAAATAATAGCTCTGATCCAGTACTCCATGAACTTACAGGATTTTACACGAACTTGCAGGAAGTTACAGGAAAAATGTTCCCGTACTCCGAAATCCTCCAAAATCCTGTAAATGAGAGCGACTTTTGGAGAGTTGTGTAGAGAATGAAGTTGCAAGATTTTACCCGAACTTTTTCTTCTGGTAAAATCATGAAAAGTGTCAAGCAATCACTGGTTGACGTTTTTACAGGAAAAATGGTTTTTTTGTTCCCGTACTTTTTGTTGTTACTCACTTTTTACTCTCACTTCAGAGAGTAATTTTGCTGTTTGACAGTTTTACAGGATTTTTTACGAAAAGTATTGGATCAGAGCTAATAATGCCGCTTGAACATACACCATGTCGTAAATGCTTGCACGGTAAAATTCGGACNGCTTGAACATACACGACAAAATTCGTGCAGTAAACTCTTGCACGGTAAAATTCGGACTATGAACAAATATATATCCTTCCGCTTTATGCTGATATGGCAAAAAAAAACGTATGTTAAGACAAATATTGGCATTCCATCTACATTTGGTCCGGACGTTGTCGAGCAACGGCTCTCGTACTTGGAGCGACTTATTGACGAGGCAAAAGCGACAGTTGTTGGTGTCGCCTGTGGCAGAGCCATTCAACATTCTACCACTTTTCACCCAGATGCACTGGCCCGTAGTCATAGTCAAAATAAAGTCGACTTTAAAGTTAGTTGCCTCTTTTTTGACAGATATCCCGTTGAAAATTATGTCAAAAAGCTGCAACTA
>NW_016219285.1:0-1555 GCF_001687245.7 Rhagoletis zephyria | reverse complement strand
TATAATAATAGGAATTTATCTACCAAGGTACTTATGATAGGAAAGCTGCAAGTATGCTGAGCTTGAAGAACCAGGGACTTATCGTAATGACACAACCGAACTCTTTCGTTGTTAAGCGATGCATTTCTATTCAGTTGATTTTTTATGCATCATTCTTGCTTTTAAAACGAATTGTACAAAAATCGCATTTTTGTATTTATTTGCGCTCTAACTAAATACTCATAACTAAAATACTTAGCTGCTTAAATGCACAATTTCTTTTTAACCAGCTAATGTCTTAAATATTCTTCCAAAACTAATTAAAAATCGATTATTCTTTGAGTAAGAGGCGCATTAAGTATCAAAACAAAAAGTATTCAACAACTTTATAAATCAAATATTTAGCTTAGAATCAACGGCAGTCAGTGTAAATACTACTCAGAATCACCGCAGCGCACAACAAAGGCAACGAACAAAATTATAGTATATTCGATGCTTAAATGTTTTATGTCTCCGCCCCCAATCGCCGAGAGTGTAGTCCTTAAATTAACTGCAGACGAAAGAAAACAATCAGCATAGCTATGCTGAAGAATAGAAAGGTGGCGTAGGAGCATGAGATGAACGGTATATGTAACAGAAACAAAGCAAAAATGAGAATGCTTACAGGCCAGTGCTGGGAAAATGTTCAAAGGTTGGCCCAAGCCAAACAAGGATTGAGGAGAAGTGTTGAAGGCTTTGAAGGGATAGATATTGGCGGTGGGGAATGGCAAGGCAGATGGTGTTGAATGAAAAGGGGTTTTGTTTGCATAATTGAATATATAAATGACAAGTTGGGGTTTTCTTTGCGAATACTTGATGCCGCCAGTGTATTATTGTGATAGAATTTTATCCAATAGTTACTATACTAACGATTTTTATGTACGTATGTATGTTATTTTTGCACATGTATTTAAATGTTTACATTACATAAATATGTATGCATATATTTGTGTGGCGATGGTTTTCGAGCCAGTTAATATTTTAGTTGGCATTTGATGTGGGTTACATGGAGCTACAGGAAACATAAGTATAGTATAAAATAAGCGGTTTTGGCTACATTTATAAACTGTTGATGATATTCGCGAAGTTTCGCTTCGTTGATTTGGAAATAATTGATGCAAAAGTTTTAGAAAAGGGCCTTTGATTTACATGCTTTTATTAGATTTAATTTTTACACTAAATTTTTAACCAACTTCCCGATGAGCTAGAGACTTGAAACTTCAAACTAAAGTAGTGATCAAACAATTTGTAGATCTGTACAGATTTTTAAATTTTGGCAGTCACAGAGTGGTGTTGTCTATAAATGTTTAGCTAGAATGAGTGCAGCTGAATAAAAGCTTTCCAAACAACACCACTCTGTAAACGTAAAAATGTACAAATCTGTATAACTATACAAACAGTGTGATCCCTGCTTTAGCTCAGAAACCTATGACAACACAATATGATAGACGAATTAATCCGCTAGGTGGCGCAGGCGTCCAGATATTTAAAAAAAAAACGTGTTTCTGGTCAGATATGGTTCATATGCGGAATGTAT
>NW_016219284.1:0-1555 GCF_001687245.7 Rhagoletis zephyria | reverse complement strand
TGACACTACAAATGAACAGCAACAAAATGTATCTATGCACATTTACATAACAATATGGCAATCAAAGGACAATGAAATGAAATGCAAATAGAGTCTTAATAAGGCTAATGGCTGACAGGTTTAACCCATTGCTGAACTGGCGAAAGTTGAGAGCGAAAAAGGGGTGAGATTAAAAGGAAGGGTCGGTTGATATGGAACAGAGCCTTATTGAGTAATACTTATATGAAAAAATTTTAGTTTTACGTTGGATTTATGGCAGAATATTTTGCCACTGCGGCCAAAACTGAACACGAAAATTATTGATTAGAGGACAAAGAAAAACATTTTTTTACTATAGGAAATACGTACGGTGCACAGTTGTCTGAATAGAGAGAATCCAGCGCCACAACAGCACTTCGTATCCGGTAGGGCCATTGATTACAAATCTTCAGTCAGGTTTCAAAAATCCAACATGGCGGATCCAATATGGCGGACAAATTTTTCAAAATTGATTGAATTCGCTCGAAACTTGTTACTCTTGGGCGGTTTTGGGATCGCTGATTATGAATCTGACCATGAATTTTTTAAATTCAAAATGGCTGATCCAATATGGTGAAAGAGATCAAAGAACAAAATATGAATCACAGTTATCATTGTATTGAGAAGTATTAAGCCATGCCATTTTGAGGCAATTCGCATGACTTTGATTTTTACATTTTGTCCCGCTAGTTTAGTGAATCCGACCTGTATGAGGTGGCGAGCATGTAAATAGGGAAGGGAAATTTTTGTAAGTTTAGGCTTTTTTTCTTTGTTTAAAAAATGTTTATTATTTTTTTTTCGAAATTTGGCTTATTATATATAAAAATAATAATTGTAAATGAAAATGCCAAACTTTCTAGAATATTTTTAACAAATGCTCATCAAAATTTGAAACTTTTTAATCGTATTTTTTAGAACTTTGTTGAGATCCAGCTTAATATCTCATTAAATTTTAATATAATAAAGTGCAAGTTGGAAGTAGGTTGGACTTACCGCTAATTTTCGGCATTTTTTTTTTTTTTGCTCACGCATTTTTTTCCTTACAAAGTATATTTTTTGTATGGGTAAACTGAGCAAAACCTTTTATAAAATAGCTACATACTTCGCATTTTGGATGGGCAACAGAACCGCATTCTCAGATTCTAAGAAATCGAATTAAAAAGCTCAACATTTTGATGAAACTTTGTCGAATTTTGGAAATTTTTGAAAATTTTGAAATTTTGACTTATATGGTTTTTGCCACATAACGAGCTACACTGTCATAATAAACATTAAATAAAGAAAGGGAAATATCTTAAGAATACTTAAATACCCCTAGTTGCATTTGCCCCAATGTATGTACTAAGTGTTAGGAGGCTGAATTAGAATAATTATCTACATATATTTTTTTAATTGCAACTAGCTACGACTACTTCGTATCTATTTAGCACCAGTCGATTTTTAAAACGACCGAGTTTTCCGTTAGGCATACGTACATTCAAACTTATGTACTATGTTCATCAACAATTTTATCTCAGCAATTTATTTTCGGTTCAAT
>NW_016219283.1:0-1555 GCF_001687245.7 Rhagoletis zephyria | reverse complement strand
TCTGAATAGCGATATAGCTGGGGAGAGATGGATCTTTCTGCGCTGAGGAAATCAAAAAGATGAATATTTAATAGAGCCAGGAAGTAAAACATTCTCTGACTGGGAGCTTTAGAGCTAACGTTTAATTTTGTATAGCAGAACTGGAAATCTGCAAGTATGAAATTAGAAGGGCTTAGAGGATTCCATGAAGAACGTTTTGCGAAGGGTAGAAGGATGACGACTGTCGCTAATTCGGGCTACCTGATGGGCGAGGCAGGAAACTAACTGCATGATTTTCCTTGTAGCCTATTTCAAAAGAAACCTGCGTGGTAACAAACCACGAGGGTTGCACAGCGCTTTTCGACCGACCACCCTTTAGAATTTCAATAACAACATGCTTTGGAACTTTATGCCTTAGCGATCTTACGATTGTATGAATTTTAATTCCAACTATAAGTAGGGTATAGGAAGACTAATTAAATATAGGAAAATACGATTATTTGTATGTATTTGTCTAATTGATTTACAGAGACTGCAGTATTTGCGATGCAAAATTATAAAATTTTCCATTAAATTTAAGTATAACTTGACTCATTTTAGAACGTCGAAATCATCGATATCGATTTTTTCTGGTGCTGTATATGAGCAGCGATGATAATTTCTCAGATGCAGCGAAACATTGTCGTACCAACATTACTCCTCAAAAGTAGTATCCCTAGTCTTCAACGACTTGTTAGAGATACTGAAGAAGAGAGCCTGTCGGGTGATTTCCTCTGCAGACGACGTGTCACTTATGGTTAAAGGTAGATTGATGGACACCCTATACGATAAATGGGCGACCTTGCCGTCGGTCTTAGTAAGACAGGATTGGTCTTATTCACTAAGAAGTACAAGGTCCCCAACCAAACTATTTCACAGATTGGGCGTGTTTGCCTGCAGATTTCCGACGGCGTCAAGTACTTACTCAGTTGCCTTATATTTTTGCAGAGGAGCTATTGACAAAATATGGCATCCCTCACCCAAAGTACATAAATTCTTGGCTCTATAAAACCATAGTTAAACTTTTAGTGCCAGTTTTTCATTGTTAACACAAACTGCAGGTTAAACATCGTTATTGACATACGACTTAATATATAACATGTCAAAGCTACAATGCAAAAAAAAANGGCAGGCAATGGCAAACCTCCGAGTGTATTTCTGCCATGAAAAACAGCGTCTCATAAAAATACAATAGGCGTTCGGAGTCGGTGTAAAACTGTAGGTCGCACCTCTTTGTGTGACAACATCTAGGCGCACACCACAAATCGGGGGAGAAGCTCGGCCAAACATTAGCATATGTATGTGTAAGCGCCAATCTATTATTATATACATTCTTTTAAATGGCATTTACTTAATTTTGTTTTTAAATGGTTATAGTATATACGTCGTAAAAAGGTATTTAAATTATCTTTAAATTAGCATCAATACTTTTCTCATCGGTCAATTATTTTCTGAGATGCTATATACATATATAGAAAGTATATAAGTTGAAGTTTAATCTGTTATATTTTCTTTCTGAGTGATACTCCAGATAGCT
>NW_016219281.1:0-1555 GCF_001687245.7 Rhagoletis zephyria | reverse complement strand
GTATGCTCGACAATTTCGTTTGTATGGGAGAAAATGCCTAGCACCATCAAAAAAAATAAAAATTATTAAAAATCAACGAAATTTTCTAGCGTCTTGAAATTTTCTCTTTAACCTACTAAAATTTCATCAGCTACAAAACTGCATACCAAAGATTTTTCTAAACATTCTAATTAAAAACGGATTTAGACGTGATTTTCTTTAGTATACTCTGCATCGATAGGAGAGTGGCCATTGTTATTCAGAATTTTCATACGGTTGCTACCTGTCTAAAGAACTTTATGATCCGCACCGTTCGTCAAAATTCCAAAAGTGAGGTGTCAGATGAAAGGAATTGGCCTCATAATAAGCGTAGGTATCAGTTTTGCACCGTGACTGTCAAACGAAAAGACTAAGCTTCTAGATGTGCAAAACTGTATTATTTTTTTGTAGGGTTGCCACCTGTTTAAAAGATCTTCGCTGTTCGTTGGATAACAAAATAAGAAAACAACAAATTAAAGGGCATTACCTTCGCATGTACAAAGACTTTTAGTTTTGTTAGTAGGGTTGCCAAATTTTTAATAATTACTGTTTATCCTAACATAGCAAAGTAGAGATTTTTTGACAACGCCAATCTCTAATGTGCGGCCGCTGCGGTGTAGTTGTTGGCAGTGCGCGCTACCAAGTCCTGGGTTCAAGCGCGGTTCAGCCCAACACCAAAGTATAAAGAACAAAAAAGTTTTTTTTTCTAATAGCGGTCGCCCTTCGGCAGGCAATGGCAAACCTCCGAGTGTATTTCTGCCATGAAAAAACAGCTTCCCATAGAAATACAATCATCCCTCACCTTTGTGTGACGATATCAGGACGCACGCCACAAATCGGAGCAGCTCGGCCAGACACTAACATACGTACCCGTAAACGCCAATCTATTATGTTTATTAATCTCGAAAATAGCTGTACAGATTTGGACGATTTTGCGTTATATAATCTGTGTCAATAGGGGTATTATCTTTAGTACTTAGAATTTCTACAGAGTTGCCACCGCTCTAAAAAATTATAAGATGTGTTCTTTGAATTAGTTTTATTCATACCAATCGTTGCTAAATTCCTGTTTTTTATTTTGTGTTTCTATCAATAGACAGAACTTTCCAACGTTCCGAGTAAATCAAAATATTTTCTAACAGTTTCCAGGGCAGTGAAAACAAGTAAGAGCAGCGCTGTCTTCGACTGNATATGGCACCAATCTAAGTGATTTTCACTGCTATGTGATCGGTATGTAAACCGGTAACACAATTTATTGGGTTTAGTTTCCTACATAAAGGAGATATATGGCAAAAACTGATATCTGAACAATCAGTGCTATAGGAGATAAAGCTTATACAGCATAGATTTTGATGATTTTCTCAGTAGACTTTGTATTATTGTTTATAAAATAGCTTAAGAAATATATCAGTTTTAGCTGTCCAAATAAAGGAGTGTTACAGTAAAACCCCACATCTGAACAATCGGTTGCATGAGCGCAATTAACAAGTTATAGTGATCCGATCTTTGTTAATTTTACTGTAAACTTTATGTTGAT
>NW_016219280.1:0-1555 GCF_001687245.7 Rhagoletis zephyria | reverse complement strand
ATACCATTTGCCTCTATGGCCAATGTTGGTACACTTATTCTCCGCGATTTTAAAAAAAATACGAAAGTATATAAATATATAAAAAGAATTATTTACCTATGGTGCATTCACTGGTCAAACTGATGCGTCTTGAGCTGTTCTGTAACAGCATTTTATTCTCGGTCGTATCTGGAACATTATTTTAACATTATACTTTAATATCAACAGAAACGATTGTATACTTACATTTTGCCTTTTTTATCGGGATTAACACCGCCGACGTGCTTGGGTTTTGCGCTCCGTATTTTTTAAAAAGGTGCTCGAGAAAAATAAAAAGGTTAATGATTTTATCTCAATTATATAAAAGTTAAAAAATAAAATAGTAAAAAGTTAAAGATCGTAAAGAAATCACATGCAAATGTGTAAAATGGGAATGCGGAGAAATTTCTCTTTAAATGGAATGCACATCAATTTGAAATCAACATCATCGAGAGAAAATTCCTCTTCATTGCCCAATGAAGTGGTGTCTGCAGTACATATCCCTAATGTGCAGGAATCGATTGGTTCTGTGAAAAAATTCTCTAAATTTAATAATTTTTTGCCCTTTATAGTTTTACTATTTACGTCCCCAAATTGTTGAATTAGTATATATTGGAACGATTTAAGAGAACAGTAATTATTCGGATATTTATTGGATAAGATGAAATCTTTAAAATGAAAACTTACACAATTGTTTTTAATATGAAATCCAGTAAATTTTGGCGCAGTTACAATTTTTTCGTGCTTCAACATATTCATTATTTGTTGCAATATTTGAGTTGGTTTTTTAACGTATGATTTTAGTATTTGTAATTTGAAGGTACACCTAGTTCTTTAACATCTTCGTGAATATGAAGTAAGCCATGTACATTGTAGGAAACACTATTGTCCCCAAAAATTACTGGAAAATTTTCCACAAATAATTTAGCATATTTCTTCCCACATCAATGTTAGAAGCATAATGTTTTGGGCAGAAAAATAATCTGCAAGCGCAATGTAAAAGGATAAATTCCCAATATATCTCATTATNTAAAAGATCTAGGTTTTCTAACAAACTCTTTGGTAATGTTCGAAGATAAGGCTACTAGTTTTGTTGATATTTTAATTTTGGTTTCTTTCTTGAACTTATAATTGCATTTGTTATTAATAATGCGTAAAATAAAATTGCGCATAACACCTAAATCAATGAGGTGCATGACATCAAAGGGGACTTGGGATATCATTTTAATATTGATTTCTCTAAAGGGGATAAATTATGTGCAAACATAGGTGAATGTTTATTTGGATATTCGCGTTCAGAAAAGTCTATACTTGATATCAGGGTTCCAACCTACCTACTAAAAGTGAGTACGCCGTCAATTTTTTCCCCCTTTTGGGTGCATTTGGGACAACGATGACGTGAAGTATGACCTGGTATCCCGCAAAGAAAAGATTTTGCTGGGGCATCGCAAACAAAATCCCTAGTTTTGAAAGTAATTTTTTCCCCCATTTGGGTGCATTTGGGACAACCATGACGTGAAGTATGACCTGGTATCCC
>NW_016219279.1:0-1555 GCF_001687245.7 Rhagoletis zephyria | reverse complement strand
CTATCTAGAAAGGTTTTTGATTGTTCTATTAATGATAATAGGACTGGATGAAATGGATGTGTAGCCACTTTTCCATTGATTACAGTCTGTATGTTTGTTGTTGCGTCGTCATAATGGTCTAATTCAATTACGTGTATCATTTTAAATGTTCCTGTCTGCAATTTTTCTGGTCCGGAGTCAATTGTTACCAATTGGGATGAACTATAATCAAGTATCTGCACGTTCGCGGTTGTTACCGTAGCAAAAAATCTAAAAGGAGAAGGATTGGCTGTATTTAATTTTTTATAAGGCTTTTGTGTACGATTCTATCGGTCTGTGTTAGAACTNAATTATCTGTCAAAGTGGTTCTCTAATGTCTTCTGCTGCTCTGGATTTTAGTATTTTCGCATGCGCGTACTTAGAATACTTATCGACAGCTGTTAGTATTAATTTTTTGTCTGCTTATATATATCTAGGTGAACTATTTCTCCGGGATATTCTGGAATTGGTGTCGCTTGAATCTGTGGGTTATTGATATGCCTGTCGTACTTGTTCTCTGCGCATATACTGCATTGTTAAACTATTGTTTTGACTTTTTGTACCATTTTGGGAAAACGAAATTTTTCCAAAAGTTGTTTTTTATTTTGTACTGCATTCCTATGAGCTCTCTTGTGTATATTGTCCTAACATGTCGTCTAGAGTTCGTTGGAATATTGCGGGAGCATTTTTTAGTCCGAACGGAAGTCTAGTGAACTCATATTTACCGTTGTTCACTGAAAAAGCTGTTTTTTCCACGTCAGATTCCTTAAGGGGAATTTGGTGGAAACCGCTTTTTAAGTCGATTACTGAGAATACTCGATTTTCTCCCAATTGCGATAGTACCTCGTTTATTTCTGGTATCGGGTACCTGTCTGCAATTGTAACCGTATTTAGTNGTATCGGGTCTGCAATTGAAACCGTATTTTGTTTTCTGTAATCGATAACCAGTCTGAATTTTTTTCACCTGATGTGTCGTCCTTTTTGGGAACAACCCATACTGATGAGTTGTATGGTGATCGTGATTGTCTGATAATGCCGTCTGCTAATAATTTATTTATTTGTTTCTCCACTTCCTGTTTGAGGCTAATAAGGTAAGGGTAGGATTTGGAATAAATGGGCGTATCTGAATTTGTGTGTATTTCTGCTATTACTTTTGTTGTGTAGGTCAGTCTTTCGTTGGGTTCGGAAAATAAGTTTCGGTGCTTCTGCAGTAGTTGTTTAATTTTATTTTTCTCTAAATCATTCATATGTTCGTCGCGGATTTGTATTGCGTTAACGTCCTGGGCTTTATACTGTCGGAGTTGAACTTTGCATTTGTTTGTTGTTTTCTCTAGTATGTATTACTGCTGATAGTTGCTTTAAACTATCATTTCCAAGATTGCATGCAAAAAGTGGTAAGGGTTGGCAACAGGAATAATTTCAAATTACATTCCTTGATATTGAAACTGGCGTTTGTCCCTAGGCTAACGTCAACATCCATGGGCTGAAGTGGTTTTGGCGGTCTTGGCGGTGCATGGTTTTGTTGCTGGTTTGACTG
>NW_016219278.1:0-1555 GCF_001687245.7 Rhagoletis zephyria | reverse complement strand
TGTTTGTGTCACAATTCATGGCACCATTTTCCTGCCGTTGAAGTAGCTGCTCACCCCTTTGACCGAGATCTCCCTCTGGACTGGTTGTTGTCACATGCTGCTGTTGTAGAGACTCTAGCAGCTCCTCGTAGGCGCTCTCCACCTGAACTCGACAGAAGATCAAACGATCCTGAGCACTTTTGTAGATCTGCTTCACCGAGCTTTCAATCTCTCCCTTTGCCTTCTCATTGAGGTTCTCCGCGCCCACCTCCCGTGACACCATGAACTGTAGACTAGTTACATTGAACTCGACGGCATTCGTCCCCTCCTTTTCCAGCAAGTCAAAGTGCTTTTGGATCTTTTCCAGGTGGCCGGTGATCAACTGGCGGACTTGCTCCAGGCGCTCCAGAAAGTCGGCTTGCGTGACAACGGCTTGGTCAATGGTCGATACCGATGAAGCCGTCGATGCCGTCGTCATGCCCGCTGATGGTTCTTGATCGGAATCTTCCATTGAAAAAGAAGTTTTCTTTTGCTTTGAAAGAAATTGTGTGTGATTCTAAAAGGATGATAAAACAACAAGTGGCTCAAGTTTGGCGTGATTCTTTTTCGTGCTCGTTTTTTTCCTCCACGCGGAGACCACCTCTGTGAAAACGGCCCGACGACTATTTCAGCTCAACCAGCATAAGAAGAGCACATGGAACATATTCGAAAAAACTAAATTCCGCCAAAATTCTTGCTCCGAAAATGGCAGAGTTTGAAATGCTTACTGCTAAACTACACTTCTTCACCTTAGATGGACAGATTTGCTGATTCCCCTTTGGTGTGCTGAGCAGATTTCCCCTAACTTGGATTCATCAAGCATCCATCATCTTCACAGCTCAGCTGTTTTTCACGCCACAAACGTCCTCTTCTTCACCAGCAAATCTTCGATGCAAATGAGCAGCTTTTCCACCTATCTTATTCCTCTTTTTCTATTTCAGGTCGAACGTGAGAACACACGGAGTAGGGACACCACCAACCGTTCACGACTCGAAAACACACATACGGACACACACAACCACAAGTCGACCTTTACCAAGGTACTTCAGCAACTCCGCTGAAACTCGTTTATCTGCCGCTTTATTTAGCGGCAGCGGCTGTGATTCTGAGTCTTTGTGTGATTGATACAGATCAGAGGTGAGCACAGGTGAGCAAAGTAAGGCAGAAAAAGGGAAGCTGTATAAGTGCACCTCAGTCTTCGCCATTGTCTTAGCGGTCAGTCAATTGATATGTGCTGTTGTTGTTGTCCGTCCGTTGAACACTCACTGCTTCGTCGTGACCTCTCATTTGTCTGCCTCGTGCCCCTCATTTTCTTTGAAGTTGAAAGCTGGCGCTAAAAGCTCGCGCCCGTGATCGCTACTCTACCACCAAACCAGACACGGACACATTACCTCGACTGCCAACCGCGGTCGTGGTGGACTGGTCGATCTATTTTTGCGGAAACTAAAGTGGGCAAAGGTCGTTTACGGTTTTGTTCCTGTTTCCCCTTCCTCCTCTTCTGTGGTGGCCAATGGTGAAATGAGTGAATTTCAAAGTC
>NW_016219277.1:0-1555 GCF_001687245.7 Rhagoletis zephyria | reverse complement strand
TAGAAAATTTTAAATGGAAAACTCGGAAAAATCCGGAAGAACGCGAAAATTTTTTAATTTTTTTCGACGAAAGCTTGGAAAATTTCGGATGATTGTGAAATCCATTGGGAGCTTGAATCAATCAGTTTCTCCTTTGTTTCATAACCGATTCGAATGCGTGCTGCTGTTTTGGAAAGGTGTTTAGAACAAGGAGTGCGCAAAATTTTAATTTTTCCGATAGGTGGCACAGGGGTCGAGCTACACAAAAAAAAATGCATTTGGTTCGTTGGCAGCCTTTTGTCTAGATTAGCATATAAGATTCATTTTTTCCGTTAAGTGGGCCAGGGACCGATCTATTCGAATAAGTCTTATTTATGGCCCGATTTGTTTGAAATTCGATACCCGTATTATAGATATGCGTAGAATAGAATCGAGTCATTGTTTTACAGTTCGAAATGTGTTTGAAGGCGGCGCAAACATGCGGGTATTGGCTATTTAACAATACTTATTACACAGGCCAACAAAAATGGGGGAAAAATTGATGCAGCAAATGTTAACGCTATTTTTGCCGAATTTTAGTGTGCTGATTACGAATCCGTAAGCATAAAGTTTCCATCAGCTCCAGATTAAAAAAAAAAAAACCTGGTCAAAGTGTCAAAAAAGCGCGTCTTTTCCATATTTGAGCAGCTCTAGCAAAGAACCACCCTTTGGTAGAACCTTCCACTTAGGCTTTGATTAAAGCTACTATCCTTGCAAGTTCCCGCACCTTTGCTTGATGGTCACTTATAGTAATTTGTTGAACAGGAATAACTCATTTTGGAAGTTTGAGTTTCTACCGCAATTAAGCAAAAGGTTAAATTAAAGCTAGAACTACAGACTACCATCAAAGTACTATTCCTGCACCTTGCCCTCATGGTCACCTATACTCATTTACTTTTTATCAAAATGGTGTAAAAATCAGTGTTAGCTGTTCAATAAATGACTATAGGTAACCTTAGGGTCAAGGTGCAGGAATGGTATTTTCAAGGATTGAAATCAGAAGTCCAAGCCTAAATTTAAGCCTAAGTGGAAGGTTCTATCACCTTTTGTTTCATTGCTAGAGCTTCTCAAATATTGCAAAAAACGCGATTTTTGCCACATTCACCACATTTTTCTCAAGATCTGAAGCTGATGGAAACTTTGTACTTAAGGCTGGTTTTCACTATGTCATATTTTGACGTCAAAATTTGTCGACATATTTTGATACAAGTTTATCTTTTTCATTTGTACCTTCGCTGATAATATTATGGGCCAAAAACGGACATACAGCTGGTACAGCAGCGCATGTACACGACTGAAGACCTATCCTGATCTAAGTCAATCGATATACCGTTTTTGATCCCATTTGACAATGTGTTCTCATTTATTTGATGACAAATGTTTGTTTTTGTTTATCGGCCTTTAAATTGTAAACTGATGTAATTTTTATTTGATAAGCTCGAGGCTCACAGAAAACATAGCTATGTCAAATTCAATGACATTTGTCATTTGTAAACTGATATAATTTTTATTTGATAAGCTCGAGGCCCAGAGAAAA
>NW_016219276.1:0-1555 GCF_001687245.7 Rhagoletis zephyria | reverse complement strand
CAACAATGATTATTTTCGAGAACTTCAGTAAATTACTAAAAACAAAAAAATGGTATAAAACAAAAAAAAGGAAAATAAAATCAAAGGCACTCTTATAAAAAAAAAATATGTATGTAAAATACATTCGTACATTTACATCAAATGATTCTGACAGCGTAGCGCGCCACTATGCCGTTCAGGCGATGTCAAAGTGGCATGTATATACATATGTATGTATGTGTGTATGTCTTATGTTCGTATAATGCCCTAGTGGGTACGTGTCGCAATCTGATGCGGGTGTCGTAGCGGCCAAAAGGGCCATATTGATTGATATACACCGATCCGCAGGAAAAGATGGGACGACAAGAGCTACAACGTTCGAACGTTGAAGAAAAACGAGAAAATGTATTTAGTTTATTTTTAAATAAACCATAATACAGTTTTTGTAGTTTAATAGACACAAGGAGGAAACTCATTTTTAGTCTTGCTGTTGTCAAGCGGTGTCAAATTGTGGTGGCAAATTAATTACTGGGCCATTTATCAATTGGTTTTGGAAAAATACTTAAAAATATTTGGACAGTTTTCAAATATTTTGAATTGCCTCGCAAAGTTAAAGGCTCTTGGTTTATTTGTTTATAAATTAAATCGCCTATAGTTGTTTGTCACATTATGTAGACATGAGTAAGACAGATTTAGGAAATGTTTTTATTTAACATTTTAAGTAATTGTTCTCGAAGATGAAGGCCAAATTATGATTGCGGAGTCTACATGTAACAAACCTGGAAACCAAAGTTCCCGAAATCTTAACGAAATCTTTAGGAGCATATAAAAGTAAATTTCACAATACGAAAACTTTAACATTTAAATAACTAAAGACGCTAAATTACTTAAATATAATCTCGTATCAAGAAATAAATAAATTTTTGGAAAAAAAGTTTGGCAACCCCAACATAGTATGCACATATGATTACCTAAGTGTATTTCGCAAACCCTTTAACGATTTTTAATGAACATGGTTCACTGTTTCGTTAAGTCCAATTAAGCGTATCGAAAATATTTGAAATTTTATCAAAACAAAGAAAACCCAAACGACAATCCACTTAATTAAGCCAAACTGTAACCAAGTTTCGGCAAATAAAATCTCAAAATAAGTATGTGTGCTGCACGAAAATGGAATATAATTTTCCAATATACATATTTACATTAGAATGTATCACCAAAAAAAGATGCAGTTTTTCCGCCGGTATTACAAAACTTATCATATTTGAAAACTTCTACCAAAATATTACGGAAAAATATTAAGATTTACGTGAGCAGAGCCGATTTGAACATACCTCCAAAAATGGAGTTTTTCTATTAATAAAAATAGTTTCTTAAAGGATTGTTTGAAAAATATCCCTTCAGATGACAAAACTGTTTAAGCTTAAAAAATCTGCATAAAAATGTAAAAAAAAATTTCAACGGAATCATAATAACGATATTTTTGATGCTGTTTTTTTTAACTCTTTTAAGAAAAACTTTAATAACTGGGCTAAAACTATGCCCATTCAGACTTATGAGGTTTCAGTGGAAAGGT
>NW_016219275.1:0-1555 GCF_001687245.7 Rhagoletis zephyria | reverse complement strand
TCATCAGTATCAGAATAATAATCCGATTCCTCACAAATTGATGCGGAGCCCTTAAAATTATTTATATCTACAAGAGTCACACAAAAGATCTGTCGGGCACAAGGATTTGAACCTTTCACAAATATTCTTTGACGGTCGACGCAAATTATTTTTATGGACTTTTGAAGCGTGCGATTTTTTTTTAAAAGGATTACAACAAATGTTCTTGAACTTCCTTGTAGACATTTTATAAAACAGAATTTAAAATTAACTGAGCTATAATTCGTAACTAAAATTCCAAAGTGGTTGTGGTTCAAAAGTGCTCCTCAGAAAAAACCGTATACATAGGTGCCCGAATTTCTTATTTTAATGACAAAAAAAGATGTCAGCATAACTAATACGTCATCTGCCTGTTGAGTTATGCACTAGAATGCTGCTAAAATGAAGTATGGAAAGCGATTTTGAAAAGTATTTATAATTTTTTCTTGCTTAGGGATTCGTTATAAAAAATCAGCATGTATTTTTACGTTAAACTGAAACTTGTTATATAGTTTGAGATGCTTAATTTTAATATTAAAAAAAAAAATACCAACTCATACAAAATGTTTCACAAAAAACATAAACAAACTGTATGCTACTGTTCTTAGGTGCACTTTATATGAGAAAAGAGCTGAAATGACTATAAAGAATTGGCTGGTGGACAGAAACCACTTAACCTCCCACTCTGAAATTTTTAGGAGATATTCTTAAAACTGTAGAGCTTATTTAGTTTTAAAATCAACAAATTTAAAGAGTCCCATTTTTGTTATATACATTTATGTATAAAAACTAAAAAAAAAAAAAAATTTGTATAAAAAAAAAAATATTTTTTTTTATTTTTGTGTACTTAAAGAGTACTAACGATTATTAACATAACCTGTAAGTTCCACGTTTTTATAAGAATTCGTTTAGAAACTACAATGATTTGAAGGACCTTAAAATCATCGTATTTTTTCGTATATCAAAACTTTAAAAAATTATTACTCGCAAATTTCGCATAATTTGCGAAAATAAAAAAATACGTGTCGATTTATATTGCATCCAGTTTATAAAAAAAATGTTTCAGGCCAATCTATTTTTTAGTTGCAAAAATGATATGGAACGACCCATATGTATGTACATCTAAGAGCTTAGATGCCTGATATTTAAATTACCGTAGTCCGAACTCGTATTCCTAATTTTGAGGCGGCGATAAAAGTTTATGACTACTCTAGTGATGGCTGGCTAACTTGCTATACATTGGCTGCAAACGAAAATTATCGGCTTCAGAGCAGCATATTTTTTTTTTTTTGCAATTGAGGTTGTTTTCACGGTCAAAAACGCATCGAGCAAAAATGTGTGGCTGATAATAATTGAAGTATTAATGGTTATTCAGTTGAAAGGAAGCCCTTACTTTTGTGTGATTTAACTTTCACTTAACAAAGAAATAAGTTTTTGCTTTTAGCGCAGCAATACACAAACATATATACATATGTATGTATGTATGTATGTATGTACATTCATAAAAGCATTCCCAGAAGTGCTCTATTGTATTTAC
>NW_016219274.1:0-1555 GCF_001687245.7 Rhagoletis zephyria | reverse complement strand
ACCATTGCAACGTGGTTCAGTGGCTTTCCTCCTGCCGGAAACACTGCCTAGCTCGCCACGACCACTTCCTTGTTGCGACCTCTTGTTCACTGAGCTGGCGGAACCGTCACGCTTTTCTTGTATCGGTGAACCACTTCCTTCTCCTGACGAAACCATTTCGCCTCCATCACTGTCAAGCTCTTCCCAACTAACCACTTCCTTTTCTGGTGGAATCTTCGGCACTTCCTCTAAGACCAACCGTCTGCTGAAGCACTGGTTGTCGTAACCAACAAGTGGCACTTTCCTATCGCCATAGGTTAGGATCATTCCCTGGAGGTCAATCTTTATGCCTTGCCCAAGTAGGAAATCCACGCCGATGATGACTTCATCCACAATGTCTGCGACAATAAACTTCGTGTACGAGGCCAACCCGTCGATTATTACCTCGCATAGTACTTCTCCTAACACTTGGGTTCGCTCACCAGTTGCAGTCTGCACCTTTGCTCCAGGTAGTGGCTTCACATAAAAAGTAGTCACATCGGGTCGAATAAAGGAATGTGACGCTCCAGTATCCACTGTCAGCACTCGCTCCTGCCCATTCACACATCCACCAATAGAGAGGTTGCTCGCATTCCGGCCAATTTGTGAGACGGAGATTATGGGCCCTTCAACTTCTGGAGCCAGCACGCGGCCCTTCCTGCTGGCACGTTTTAGTTTAACGACTGATTTGAGTTGGATTCGTCTCCCTCAGCCCTGCGTTTGCGTCATGCTGAATGGTTGAGCCCACTGGAACTTGCGCTGCAATCGCGGTCTAAGTGGCCTGGTTTTCCGCTACTAAAGCATTTCCTAGCACCATCCTTTCTCTCGGTTGCACCAGGAGTATTCTTCTCTGTCATCGACTTGAGTGAGTTTCGTCCCGATCAGACACACTTGCCGCTCCAACCGCTGCAAGTCTTTCCAAGTGTACCACTTGCATCTTGGTCCTCGGTCTCCCCATTGTCTGGATTTGATGCACTGCGTCCTTCAGCCGTTTGTCAATCTTCAACGGATCTTTCCAGTCAAGTCTTTGCTTGGAGGTAAAGTTTTTCTTCTGCTGCGACATGTGCAACCACAGTGCGTTACTGGACATTGCTTCCGGCTTATCTCCGGGCGTGCACCATCTCACATGGTCGTGCTTCTGCCGGCCACTGGTGGTGACCAGACCATGTCTCTTCTCGTGGGCACCCTTTTCGGATCTATGCCGCATCATCTGTCCCTGACACCCTGANGTCGTTTCGTATCTCGCTCGTCCGCAGCTGCTAGCTTCATTGACCTGACATGTATAATCTCAACCTTGGCTTCCGGCTTAACTGCTCGCCTTTTCCGACCACCTTTTCGGGACACTTCAAAGTGCGCCTACTGCTTCCACAGCCGCTTCCATTTCCGGCCACCGGCGTATCACCATTGCAACGTGGTTCAGTGGCTTTCCTCATGCCGGAAACACTGACTGGCTCGCTATGACCACTTCCTTGTTGCGACCTCTTCTTAACTGAGCTGGTGGTACCGTCACACTTTTCCTGTATCGGTGAACCACTTC
>NW_016219273.1:0-1555 GCF_001687245.7 Rhagoletis zephyria | reverse complement strand
TTTAAATTGAACCTACTTTTGGTTTGGAAACCACTAGAATTTTTTCCTCGAATTATATATGTATATGATATCTCCAAAGACACCGCGTATAAGCCAATTTGCTTTTAGTAGTTTATAGGAAAAATGGCGAAGATTTACCCACGCTACTTGACATTTACAAAGTTTCGTTAACAAAAATTAGAAGTTGACAATAAATAAAGTTATCGACTATCAATATTTTTAGAGTTGCCAGATCTTATATACATAAATCATGGGGATTTTGGAAGTCGCGTTAACATTCCCCCCGCAGTATGGCAAGAAGCTTCTTCGATGTCAGACTTCTGTTGAGGAGCTACATCCAAAATAGCCAACTTCGTTACTGGACGGTCCATTATACCACGTTGTGTTAACACCTTTGCACTGCGGACCTGCCCGTCACTTGCCAATCTTGTTTCCAATACCTTGCCTCGCAGCCAAACGTTTCGTGGAAGTGAAGGGTCAACAATGATCACTAGGTCCCCCTGACTTAAAGGTTTAGATTTTTCGTGCCATTTTGTTCTACATGTTAACGACGGTAGGTATTCCATTAGCCACTTCTTCCAAAATATATTCGCATATTGTTGTGAAATCAGCCAATTTTGTCTCAATAATGTCCCACTGTCGTTGCACGTAGTCATCGGTTTAAGCCCATTGGAACTTCCTACTAAAAAATGATTCGGAGTTACAGCTTCATCAGTATCTTCCGCAATAGGAACATATGCAAGCGGTCTCGAATTAATTATGTTTTCTACTTCTAATAACATGCTCAGTAGAAGTTCATCGGTAGGGTTTCTCGACGGCATAATTTTATATAAAATCGTTTTCACCGAGCGTACTAAACGCTCCCAGGCTCCGCCCATGTGGGGTGACGCAGGTGGATTGAATGTCCATTCTGTCGTAGTNGGGTTTCTCGACGGCATAATTTTATATAAAATCGTTTTCACCGAGCGTACTAAACGCTCCCAGGCTCCGCCCATGTGGGGTGACGCAGGTGGATTGAATGTCCATTCTGTCGTAGTGCTAGTGAAAGTTTTCACGAACTCGTTTCGATCAACGTCGATTAAGGCCCCTCGTAGCTCTCTTTCTGCACCGACGAAATTCGTCCCATTATCGCTGTAGAATTCATGTGGGATTCCTCTACGCGCCATAAAATTGCGTATGGCCAAAATGCAGGAACTCGTCGTTAGAGAATGTGCAATCTCAATATGTACGGCCCTTATTGTCAAACATGTAAATAGACACCCATAGCGTTTTTCTTTGTGGCGATTTACGGTGACCAGGATTGGTCCAAAAAAGTCTACACCAGTATACGTAAACGGTGCCGCGTATGAAGCTATTCGAGCACGAGGCAACTTTGCCATTTGAGGGTTTTGAGGAGCAGCCTTTGTAATTTTGCACATTTGGCACGAGCGAATCGTCGATTTATAAATTGCGCGAAGTCTCGATATAGAAAATTTTTGCCGTAGTTCATTTATTACGGTTTCGTTTGTTACTGTGGTAAAATTTCTGATGGTAGTGAAGCAAAATCAATTTGGTT
>NW_016219272.1:0-1555 GCF_001687245.7 Rhagoletis zephyria | reverse complement strand
TTTTTTTTTTTTATCATTTTTTTCTTGTACTGTCGCTGCCTTGTCTACCCATCGTTTGGCTATCCACACTACCTCAAAAACTGCAATGCAATGCAGATAATTCCACTTTCACATGTGTTACCACACATTTTTAAGCTCGGTTGGTTTGACAGCACTTGCAGCAAAAATGAAAATTGCTGGTGCAGCACGAGCAAGTTGAAATTGTTTCTCTAAAGCGATTTACGTAATTTCAATTGATTTCTGCAAATCTGCAAAAAGGACTTCCTGGCTGTTTACATGGGATTATTAAGATCACATTCAAGTTAAAAACGGTACATACATGAAGTATTCGTTTTGATTGTATTGAATTGAATTTAATAAATCAATATGAATTGCAAAATATTAATAATTAGCAAGAGAGAAACAGATCCACTTTAACTTCAATCATATGTACCATCAGCCTATAAATAGATATACCTATGCCATGACGTGTATCACTACTTCCGATATATTTTTATTTCCTTTCATACTGCGGAAATTTTTATTACTTTTTATATTAGCCTAGGCCCCGTATTAGTACNATAATTTGAGTTTACCTTTTTAAGTAGCTGGCAACCAGGCCTGCCAGACGTTTAGCATCTAAAATCCGTACACGGGCAAAAATTGGTGGGCGAAAAATCCTTACGCTAAAATTTTTTTTGCCAAGCAAAAAGCAATATGTATACATATATAGATGGACACGGACAATCCTACTTCCAACAACATCAAATGCAACAAAGATTTGTTTTTCTGACTAGCAAATTTTAACAAACGATTTATTATATATAAAGTTAAGTTACTGCATCACTGCTAAAAAAAAAATAAGTGAGTAGGTACATATTTTTATTAAGGTCTTTCAAGAAAGAGAGAGACGCTGACCAATTTCGGCTGCACTTCGCTTGACAAAACTTTTGCATTGCAAAATTCCACTGTTTGATTTGGTCCCCAAAGAGTCTCTACACTTTTTCGATTTTATGAGGGGTAACAACCTCAGCACCAGAATCTTCCATTTTTGCATATTTTTATGCCTTGAGCTTTTAAGTAACACTTTGCCGTACACAAATTTATAATATCTTCAGTGCTATCCTGTGGACTATTTCTGACAAATTGCTGGAGTACGTATCATTTCTTATATGGAGAAAACGTTCATGACTTAGATAATTGAATATGGGCAAAACAGGCAAATGTATACAATATGAACGAAGGCACCAAAACTCCATATTCCTTATCGGAAAGGTGAAAATCTGTTCCATTTTGACCACCGCAAATCCGTACCGTACGCAAAAATCCGTACTTATGGCAGGGCTGGTGGCGACCCTCTTTTATAAGCTAAAGATTCAAACTAAAGATATCTTACCACCTTCGTTTCACGTCATATTTTAATATTTCATTTAACTTATGCATTCTTTAATCAAATTTTAATTTTAAAAGAGGTGACAACCCTATCCAAAATATTTTAAAACAAAAACCTTGTTAAACCTTTCTCGACTGGCACGCATATTGCGATACATATTTAAATTGTGTAACCAATTCACTT
>NW_016219271.1:0-1555 GCF_001687245.7 Rhagoletis zephyria | reverse complement strand
TTCATAACGATATCTAAAAAAATATTATGGTGCCGATATCAATGCAATAGCGATACCTATATATGTCGATAATACTAATGATAATATACAAGTTAAAAGTAAAAATTATTGTAACAGTAGCCATCAGAGATATATCGACAACTTAAGTTTTAAAAATATCGATAACAAACATACAGTGAAACTAATATCGGTATGAATTACCATAACTATAGCTATCGTAAAAATAAATAAAAACACCGGTAATGCTATCCATCAAAACATATCGGTACCGATAAAAATGTAAGCAACGATACAAATGTTGAAAACAAATACAATTGAAAATACCGAAATCGATACCTAGAAATTTATCGATATCGACGACAACTAAAAACAATATTGTTAGCAACATTTTTTTGATACAATTAAAGGCATAAAAGATTATAGCGATAATGATTGTAATCAAGAAAAATATTACAAAAAATAAAACAATGGATAATGAAATAAAAAAATAAAAATATTAACAACGATATCTAACACCGAAAAAAGCGCAAAAAACTTGTCGATAAAAATGCCGATAAAAAAGTCGATTAACATCAAGTTTTTCCTTGAGCAGTAAGCCTCTTATCTCTCTTTGTATGATCTTAACTGTGTGATCTATCCTCCCCGAATAATATTTATGTATGTACCTCCAGATAAAATTTCAGACTATATGTAATCCATAAAAATTCTGTAGCATATAAATTACTTATTTATTCATACGAATCCACTAGAGGTAGTACAGTAAGTTTTCCAAAGAATTTTCTGCGGGCGTACATTTACTTACATATGTACATTTGTATATACTATGTATGTGCCCCCTAGTAGTGCATCGAAAAGCTAAATAACTACAAGAATGTACAAATAACTGACAAGCAAATGGCATTGTTGACTGTGACATTCAACGTTCTGCAATGTTGGCCTGAGGGTGGTAGAAATTCCTTTGACAACAAAAAATGTAACCAAAAAAAAAAGCAAAAAATTAAGGAAAAATGAATAAATTTCGGGGTAGCGAGCTCATCTCACAAGTTTGGCGCATATAGGAAGCAGATTGTATTTACATGCAAATATATAGTTATATATATATAAATACAAATATCTACAATGCTGTATAATCATACAATATGTATGCGAATACATTTGCATATCTGCATTCCTTGTATTACATATATACATATGTACATACATACGCCTGACAAATGGCTAATGACATACTGAATTAGCTGGCACTCGTTGATGCTCTTTAGATACAACAACAATAAGTAAATGCAAAAAGTTGCACAAATAATTTCACACGCTCTGATTTTATTTATTGTATTTATAATACGAGCGCATATGTACGTATGTATAAATATTTAGCTATTTGTCTCTAATTACATACAATATTTTGACAAAAAAAAATAAAAATAAAAATGTCACACATAGTAACAAGGCTGGTACGAATTCCGCATATTTGGCTTCCCTTTGTTGAATGAAATTGACTGCATCGTTGCTGCTACACAAGGCGTACACCGTTTCGGTTGTTGTGGCGTTGTAAAAA
>NW_016219270.1:0-1555 GCF_001687245.7 Rhagoletis zephyria | reverse complement strand
TTAATAATATTGCCCAATAATAAATACCTACATAAATGAGTACATACGTTGCTAAGGGCATGAACGAACGAATAAAGATCACCCAGCACGGCGTGCGAGAAAAAAGTTATTTTTTTGCAGTGACGTCATTTTTTCGTCGCCATGTGAATGAAACGGAATGAAACCTGTGTGTGAATGAAAGAACCGATTAAAAAATGACGTCATCAACTATTATTTTTTTTCTCAAATGCAATTACAAATACACGGTTGCCGTGCTGGGTGATCTTGTTAGTTGGTTCATGGCTAAGGGGTCACCAGATCGACAGACTTCTCACGTACTACCAAAAGCTCTTCGCTAGGCTGTGAAATAGCAGGTACACGTGTACAAGCACACGTATGTATATACACCTGCATAGGCATGTACACATGTTACATACCTACATTAAGTATACATATTTACGTACGCCAGTCGATTTGGATCTGCTTATCAACGAGAAAACAATATGACAAAATTAACAACACTTACATATGAACGTACAGCTCCAGCGTTGAAAGGCCTTCCACCGTGGTTGTTGTAGTCTCGCGATCATTTACAGTAGGGATGCCCAAATCAGCACATATGTGTCGCGGGCGACTACGCGTGCAAAGCTTTGCACAGCGGTGTTGTGCAAGCGCGGAAGCAAAAAGTTATCGGAAGGGGAAAACGAAGTCAACAGAATAGTGAGATTGTATGTGTGACAGTGATGGAAAATTAGTGTTTTTGAGTATTAAGTAGTGAGTATTTTTTTACATTTAATCGTATGTGCTTAAACTGATGAATGATATAAACATAGAATCGCAAGCAGAAGAATCTCGCTTCCACATTCTGCATATGCGCTTAACATTTTTGCTTCAACAAATTTGTCGAAATTTCATCTCTAAAGCAAATATTAAATATCATTTAATATATACTTTAGATTTAAATAACCATTTTTAGTGGTGGGCAACGCCGCAAACAGAAAAATTCAAAAAATCAATGGTATTTTCTAGACACTTCAAACTTGCACATTGTTAACCCAAAACATGTCTACAAATTCTGAACAAAAACTGTGAAAATTTGATGAAACTTTGTTGATTTTTTTCATTCTTTCAAGTCTCGATTTATTTGCAAGGTTTTTGTTTGAAAATGAGCTACAATTTTATAAAAAGAATAATTAAAACTATTTAAAAAAATAAAATAAATACCGGGTGACCGTGTAATTTTGTCAAAGATGAAGACATTGATGATAAAACATTAATACACTATATAGGTNAAATGAGCTACAATTTTATAAAAAGAATAATTAAAACTATTTAAAAAAATAAAATAAATACCGGGTGACCGTGTAATTTTGTCAAAGATGAAGACATTGATGATAAAACATTAATACACTATATAGTTCAGTTCATATTAATGAAAAATGAGATCACTATCGATAAAATGGAAATCCTCAAGGGAAATTTATAATTTCAATGCATGGAATTTACATACATTTTCTTACTTTCAAATCCCGAATTGCTCAATTACTTCTATTTCTGCAGGATCGCCATTAGGTAA
>NW_016219269.1:0-1555 GCF_001687245.7 Rhagoletis zephyria | reverse complement strand
TTCGATTACTATACATTACATTTTCCCACTGGGTGTATATACTACCCTGTCCACCTTTAGTTCATACACTTTGAAATATTTCTGCTTCACGATTGTATGAACGAAATGTGTGAGGTGTATGAACTAAAGGTGGGTAGGGTGGTAAATGTACACATTTACATAAGGGTGCATCGCCCTTGCGGTCTCCCCACCAGAATTATAAAATTTATTATTAATATTAACATTTACGTGAGCTAGACGGATTTCAAAAGAATTGCAAAAATCTTATCTGAGGTGATTATTCAGAAAAAAGTTTTAAAAACTATTTTCATTCAAAAAAAAATTCAAATTCAAATCGGTTTAGCTCACGTAAATCTAAATATTTTCCCGAAATATTTTGGCACAAGCCTTAAAATAAAATCGATTTTATATTTCCAATGGAAAAACGGCACCCTTTCTTTAGAGTGATGCACCCTAATATGCATACATACATATATACATACATACATTCGGCGTAGCATTTTCGCTTTGCTATTTGTCAGCAACGTCACATGCGGTTGATTCACATAATTGCCTAAATTTTTTGCATCTCTGCTTTTTTCTTAATTGCCTAAGCGTGTATTTAAACACAAATTTATGGAATTATATCACCGAATTTTGTGATAAGCACATCATAACGCATGTACCTAAATAATTTTATAATGCAATTTGCAGCAACGAATTAATGTTTCTTTGTGCTTTTGCTTCGTTGCAGCATCTTCTATATACGACAACCCCGCCGAATGGCATCTCGACTATCCGGATTGCGGTGGGAAAAAGCAGTCACCGATTCTTATCAACACGNATAATGCACCGAATTCAAAGTATATTGTTATTACAGCTGGAAATTTTATAGTCTGGACACACTATCGTATATTAAGATACATTTTTAATTGATTAGCAAATGGAGCTAAACTTTTGCTATATTCCCACTGCACTAAAATGTGAGTTTTCGCGAAATCTTTCAAAATCCAGGAGAATTTCCCATATATTTTCATGATTTCAATTTATTGGATTTCAATCAGATTTCAACGACAGATTTCTTGTCGACATCCCCTCGCCAATTAAAAAAAAAAATTTTTAATTTAGGCGCCACTATTGAGGAAAGTTCCTAAAAGTATGCCACAATTTTTATTGAGAAATTAAATAAAACCCTATATCTACGTGTTAACTTTATGCCAACGAAATCGCAAGGTGCGATGGAAACATTTAAGTCAATTTTGGAGATTTCAAGGTCGAGATTTTAAATTTCAGTGCAGTTGGAATGTAGTACACATTTAAGTAATTTCATCTTTTAAAATCTATCAATAAACAGTTAGAATAAGATGATTTTTCATACATCAACAACAAAATCAAGAAAAAAGCGATTCTTCATTTAATTTGGGCGCTACTGTTGAGGAAATTTATAAAAGTGCTTAAAAATACGCAACCAGTTTTGGGTCCCGCCACGCGAATCCCTCTCAATGAAAAATTACAACGAGCCTCGGTTGATACTCAGTTCTTTTCATAACGACCACGGCAAACGTTTAAAGGACCG
>NW_016219268.1:0-1555 GCF_001687245.7 Rhagoletis zephyria | reverse complement strand
GTAACAAGACTGTTTGAGGCTGTCTACTATTTGCATGACAGACGCACGAGAAAGAGAGGCGACTTTGCACTTAGAGCAATTGAAAGCCATTTTGAAATGAAAATAGCCTTTTACGGGGAGAAAAAAATTAAAGTTTGTAAGAAAAGGCGAAAGAAAGGTAACGTTCAGCTTCAACTTCAACCTCTCTTTTTCACACTCAGTAGACAGTAGTAATTAAGCAGCAACAGCACATACAACAAAAGGCCAACAAAAAATCTGAAGCAAAAGTTGAAAAGCTTCTAAAATGAAGTAGGTAAAGACTAGGTGAAAGAAAGAAAGAAAATTAACAACAAAAAGTACGTCTCTCCCTTTCATTAATTACTGCTGTTGAATGCGTGAATTAATTCAACGGTGACAGGGCCGCAGCAGCAGCAGCAACGGTTGATAATAATCACAGTAATGGCTAATGCAGATTGTCATCATCAGTGACGAGGTGGTTTGCAGAGAAAAAACTTGAAAGAAAGAGAGAAGGACTCAAAAAGAAGGTCTGATTGAATGGAAAAGAAGGAGAAGAGAGACGACTATCTATCGTTCAAAAAATATAAAGTAAAATAAAGTTTAGGTGCACCAAAAGAGAGCAATCCATTTTCATGCATGAAGTGAGCACTCAATGGTCGCTAATCGACTGTTGCCGTTTTTTGTCTTCTTCTTTTTCTGTCGTTATAAAAAAATTTAAAGTTTTTTAAATGGAAAAGAGTTATCATTATAATTTAATTAAAACTTATTATTTGACAAATTGTTCAATTGACTTTTGATGAAAAGGATCAAAAAGTACGCAACAGGTGGTTGACAATATTTGCTGCTAAAAATCAGTAGTTTTGAGTAGAAACATCAAAGTGAAAAATGCCATTAGAAAAACTTGGCAAAAAAAGATGACCAGAAGGCAAGGTCAAACTGCTGCTGTTTTACACTATGCATGTTATCCCCAATGAAAACGGTGGCAAAACGAGAGATGGAAAAAGAGAGCAACAAAGAAGAAACAAAGCCTTTTTCGCACGATTTGCTGAGAGGGAAAAGGAGGAGAAAGAAATTAGCATGCTGCCACTTTGCCACTGGTCAGTCAGCATCAACATTTTTCGGTTGTTGCTCAAATTTTCTGTGTGTTGATGCGGCGGTCACTGAAAACAAAACAGCTCGATTGACTGCAAACGTCAGTGAGAGAGCAGCAACAAAAGCAGTTCCGGGCGTTTATTTCCCCCTTCTCCTCCTCCTTCTTTCCGCGACGAATCACATGGCAAATGACCAAAATGTGTTTTGTGTTAGTAGCCCCCCGCTTAAAAATGATCCTCAAATCTGATAGCACTTTTTAGAAAGAGAGGGTAAATGATGAATAATAAGAAAAACGTAGCTTTTAAAAAATCAACATTTTGCACTTTTTTCACATCACTACGACAGCAACAGCAGAAACTAAAGAAGCACTTGCGGCTATTAATAACTTCTGCCGGCAAAAAAAATGAGTAGCAGCATCAGGAAAAGCAATAAAGCACACCAAAAAGCATTGTCTTTGCTACTGCAC
>NW_016219267.1:0-1555 GCF_001687245.7 Rhagoletis zephyria | reverse complement strand
TCAAACAGGCGGCTCTTTAGAATGCACGTTGAGAACAGAAATATTTCTTTTTACCGAAGAGCTTAATTTAAAACTGCTCGAATCAAAGTCTTTAATGGAAAACTATTTCGCATGAAAAAAATTTTATATCAAAATTGTTAGAGTTAAGCTCACAAATAAAATTGGAAACAAATGTAAAATCCTACTTTTATAAGTGTCGAATAATGTTTAGGATAAAAAATTTAAATATAAAAATAAACGCACANAAAAATTTAAATATAAAAATAAACGCACAAAGCATAAAACTTGGGCAATTAAAAACAAGATAATTGCTAAAACTATTTTATGCTCTAAGTAAACACAACTTACTCAACGAAGTTTAAAATAACCTTCCTTGGGGCAAGTAGCCATAATATAAAATATAGAATAAATAAATATTTTATAATTTGCTTTATTTTTGTTTACAAAATATATATATTCCAGGTAATTTAAGTAAAACAAAACTATAATCGAAATAAACGCCTAGGGCATCAGTGCTGACAAGATACATGCAAAACTAAGGGTTAATTCGTTTGTTTATACTTTTTGACATAATAGTACCTTAAAAGAGAGCCGCACTGAATTGTCAATCACACCTTGTTTAATACACCTCATGAACCAAAAATACAAGATCACGTAAGAACGCGACGTTGTATTTGTAACTGGTTTTGAGAAAAAAGATTGCGAAAGCGGGTTCGTCAGCTGAGCGTTTGTTTACATCACAAGTACCACTATTTTACACTTTTATTCAAGTAAAGAAGAGTTAATTCAACATGACAACATATTTTAAAACATTTTGTTGCATCATTTTACCTAAATTGTGCGTTTAAAGTGGCTGACAATAATTTTGGCTAATTTTGGTTTTCGTTGTTTTCTTTGCTTTGCTTACTTTTCACTCATTTTCCAGTGAAACAAGATGGCGTAGAACCCGCTAAAAAAATCGACTTTTTTCACACTCTTGTTCTTACGTGATCTTGTGTCTTTCGTTCATGAATACACCTTGTGAACAAGAGGCATAGTTGCCAACTTGGTGCTTTAAGCACTAGATTTAGTGCTTTTTGAAAATTAAAACGCCCAAAAAAATTATTTAGTGCCTGGTGCCTTTTTAGTGCCTTTTTTCTGAACTAAAATTACTTCGAGATAGTTAAAACCTGAAATAATTTGAAATATTTAAAGCTGTGGCAGCACTGAATTTACAAGAATCTACAAATTTAAATGGACTAAAATACAATATGATTGATAAAAAGCTGAAGTTGCAAACTCACCTTGTTAAATGCTATTCGCGTTAAAAATGGTAGTACGCAAGTAAGTTAAGTATTTCTTTTTTTCTTTTCTAACTATTTGTACAAATTTTGTTTTTTTTTTCCACATGAGTAAAGCACATCGTTTCTTGGTGCTGAATCCAAATCTGGCCTCACAATTGCTCTAGCACTAGAATTTTGAGATACCCTAACCTCAAAGTGCCAAAAACACGTTTTTTAGCCATACTTGGGGTTATATAATGAAAACATCAAATTATTTGCTCATTTCTAATTAG
>NW_016219266.1:0-1555 GCF_001687245.7 Rhagoletis zephyria | reverse complement strand
TAAAAGCGTTGTATATTAAAAAGTTTTTTTTATATTATTTATTTTGTTGATACCTTGCCAGTTTTGTATCTTACAGCGGTGCGGTTCCAGGAAAGCCTTCTGCATTAAATTTGTCGGCGAGTGAGTACCGCGCTTGACTTCCACNAGTTATCAAAACAAATTCTATGGGACTGAGAAGTATTATTTTCTACTTTTTAGTCCATTTATAAAAGCGTTGTATATTAAAAAGTTTTTTTTATATTATTTATTTTGTTGATACCTTGCCAGTTTTGTATCTTACAGCGGTGCGGTTCCAGGAAAGCCTTCTGCATTAAATTTGTCGGCGAGTGAGTACCGCGCTTGACTTCCACGCGTATGAAATTTTTGTGTGGATTGGCGCGAAAATCGCGGGCCTCCATAGTAGGTTACTTTGCATATGCGATGCATCAGTGTTCTTAGAAATTTTTCGATTTGATGAACATTGCTGCAATCGAAGCTCTCATAATCAACCAAATGAATGTCAATACTGAAACAAATTTCACGGATAACTTTTTACAAGAATAGTCCCTCGATTTTTTTAAACCCGCTTTGAATCGCTGTACATCCATTGAAACACTTCTCTAACAACTAAAATTTGGAATAGGGAAGCTCTTAGGAGCATCTCAAGAAGTACAGCACGATGTAATACCAAATTTTAGTTGGTCGGTTCACCTACTGTACCAGAGCTCTATGTAAGTCCATCCACAAAAAAGTGGCACAAGACTTGTAAGAAATTGCTTTATCCTGATCACTAGCCTGTGTGGGCACTCAATGTTACGAAAACTGATAGTTTTTTTAAGTTATATTGGTTAAAAAAGAAAATGTAAGGCATTGATCTAATAAGTATAATTATTCTTATTTTTCCTGTTACATGACTAAATTATTTATTTTTTTCAAATTCTTAATTGCTATGAAAAAATTTAAGTATGTGATCGTAAACGTAATAGATTTAACTATATTTTTTTAACTATAAGTTTCATTTAAATGTTATCTTAAAATCATTTATTGACATTTTAAAATGGTCTACTATAGTAGGCCACGCGTGCATTGGTGTAAAAAAGAGCGCGTGCACTCTAGAGTTAGGAGAAAACGTGGGACCTAAATCATTGTCGGCTTGAAATAAACGTCACGAGACGAGAAAAATAAACGTCGCATATAAATATTATAAAAAGACGTAAATCATTTCCGTTTTAAAATAAACGTTCCACGGGACAAAAAAAAATAAAAGTCCCACATGATTATTATGAGAAAACGTAAATCATTTCCGTCTTGAAATAAACGTCCCGCGAGATAAAAAAAATAAAAGTCCCACATAATTGTTATGAGAAAGCGTAACTCATTTTCGTCTTGAAGAACGTCCCGAGAGACGACAAAAAATAAAAATCTCATAAAATTATTATGAAAAGACGTAAATAATTTCCATCTGAAAATAATCGTCCCCCGAGACGAAAAAAGATATTTCTTGGAAATAATTACTATACAAAGACAAAAAAAATTTCCCTTAAACAAAAGCCGACGTTTTTGATCTCAAATATTA
>NW_016219265.1:0-1555 GCF_001687245.7 Rhagoletis zephyria | reverse complement strand
CAATACTTTGTTACCAGCTTATGAGATGGTAACAAAATTTACAGGTTACGAGAGTACACAGAATGCGAAAAGGGTTAAAAATTGACAGGAACTTTATTTACCGGCTAGAAACTTTTTATTACCAGCGCAGAATAGACCTGTTAGAGTAGCATTTAGAGCTAAATGCGCTAAATGTGTTTTAACGCGTAAGCAAAAACACCCCATAATATTGAACATGTAGCATTCGTGCGCGATCCATCAATATGGATCGCGATCCAAATATCGTGATAATTACTGACCGTGTGGCAGGGCCCATATACATCTCTCAGTTAAAGCTGAAATTAGTCATGAACGTAAACCTACCGGTACGTAAACCCGAGTCAGCTGACACGATCTGTCTTACCAAAGCGCCATGTAAATGAAAACTCAACACCGCAGAATTTTTCTGTAGTGGTAGCCCGTAGCGCTGAAATCTGCGGAATTTAGATTTTTCCGTGTCAGCTGATTTCTCCTTCTTTAGATGGTTGCCACTTCGTCAGTTTTACAGATGGTAATAAAGTTATAAGTTCCTATTCAAAATATGTTTAAAATATTTGAAATTTACTATTGCATAAGGTTTTTGTTGAAAACTAAGTAGTTTATATTTAGCTAAAATCTATTATAGCACGAAAAATTGTAGTTGAAAGGGTAAGTTTATGAAAAGGCATTGATGAGTGGCAACAGTGTAGTAAGCAACACTGAGGGCTCCAGTAATCGACAAAATTCTGCGTATACAGACTGCGTTTAAGTATACGTTCTGCGTTCACGACTAATTTCAGCTTAAAGGCATGGTGAAACTAATACAGAAGGTGGCGCTGATTGTGATACCGCTAATTCTCTCTTGAAAATTTTGACAGAAACGTGACGTCATCGGAGTTTTTGTTTACTGGTTGTGTATCAATCGTTGAATTTGTAAAGTGAATTTAAATTGTGCGGTTTATTAACAAGCAGATTTGCGTTTTAAAAGTTGTATGTGATTTGTTATTGAAAAAAATAATAAAATGAGGTGGGAAGTGTTGAATTGTTGTAACAATAACAAAAGCAAGGCTTCAGACATAAGTTTTTTTAAGTTTCCGACTGATCCGGCGTTGGTGGAAAAGTGGATTCAGTTCTGCGGCAGGACGGTTTTCAACCCGAAGAATGCCACTATATGCATAAAGCATTTTACATCCGATGACATAGAAAATAATATGCAATATGATATGGGTAAATGTGAATTTAATGTAAATTGAAAGTGCTAAAATGTTCTGGAAAACACACAGGTTTTGCTAAGAGGCGGTTACTGAAGCGGAATGCAGTGCCGACAATTCCCGTTAGTGCGTCTGCAAATCCAGTTCAGCAAGACGAAAACAGTCCCACAAATTTTGCGAATGAGTTGCTTCCAGCTCAGCAAAACGAAAATACTCCCTCAAACGTAGCGAATGAGTTGTTGAAGGTAAAGTTATATTTTAAAACTTAGAGAGTAAATAATAGCCAAGTAAATTACAGATGAGAACCAGGAAAATTACCCTCTTTATATAAATGCCGCGACATCACC
>NW_016219264.1:0-1555 GCF_001687245.7 Rhagoletis zephyria | reverse complement strand
TGTTAACATATTAACATCTTGGGGCCGTCTGGAATCTAATCAATAACAGTCAGCACCTCTGCAAAGTCAGTTACGGCAAGGTATGTGAACGTACATTTCTTACAATCATTCAAACAAATTTAATTTCAAATTGAAAAAAAAACGTTTCTTTGAAAATAATGTAAAATCGCACACGACAGAACTGAAAGGTTGAAAAATCATGATACTTTTTTCTTTCGTCTGTCGATTTTAGAACTGGTTCGGAACTATAGAATTTAGGACTAGTTCGGAACTATCGAAAAAGGGATGCAGCGGGGGGCAATTGACACTTCCTAGGACATCGCCATGTTAAATTCGCCAGTTGCTTGCATGCAAAAGAGATTTATCGCGAACCAGTACTGGGTCTAAATGTACTAGAAGCGCCCCAGTTCAGAACTAGAGATTTTCCCCACAGGGTACGTACCCTAAGCATGCAGAGCGCCGCTCTGAGAGCGGCGACAACACACACATACATACATAATACAAATCGCGTACTGTGGTTTGAAGGTAAATTTATATGCCTGGGTGTAGCTGAGTGCGCAAAGATGCTTGCCACAAGTTGTTCATATCCGGAGATGAGATTTTTTTTTATTAAATCTAAGAATAATAAAAAAACCCTAAACAAAAACGTTACATGCATGTCTATTTTGACTCATAACCAACCCTGAAAAAAATGGGACTAATCCGGGATGACTCCGGGAGCAATCGCAAAGGAGCATGCGACTAATACCAGTTTTGATCTCTTTATATGGAATGAACTGTTCGCTTTTGTTCGAGCATGTTCTATGAAGAGACTAATTGTTCGCCTTTATACCCGAACGGGTATAAAAAGCGACTAGTCACTTTGAAAAAATAAAAATAAAAATTTGCTCCAGCTGAGATTCGAACCAGGGTGCTCAGTTGTTGTTGTTGTTGATAGTACCCGTTAGAGATGAGTTGGGGACTAATTGATCTCCAATTATACCCATAGGGGATGAGTCGAGACTAACTGAGCTCCATTAGTACCCGTATGAGACTAGTTGGGACTAATTAATTCCCAATTGTACCCGATTGAGAGTAATCTCGGAATACTCGCTTTAGAGATTAGTCGCACAATTTTTTGCAGGGTTTATACATGCACACACACATATGTACACTGAGGGAAATAATGCATAGTAAAAGTGAATACCATGATACAAAAAAGAAGGTAGTTTCAATAAACAACTTTCTGATTAAAAAGCAGATTTTTGACAATTGCTCAATTGTGAAAAATTCGAAGCGGCATTGCCCAATTGTAAGTTTTTTGGTGTGGGACATTTTATATCCTAAATTTGGGATTATAAAGAAAATAGTTGTATTAATACCTCTTTTAATATACCTTTTAAAACTAATCAATATCTTATCTTGAAACCGTTTAAATTTTACATTAAATTCGATAACAACTTGCCAAATCATTATTTTAATATTAATACAATTTTAGTCCTCATACCATCTCATTAATTCACAATTTAGTTTTCTATATCGGATACGTGATTCTGATGTAATTCTGAAATTACAC
>NW_016219263.1:0-1555 GCF_001687245.7 Rhagoletis zephyria | reverse complement strand
AAGTCTAAATCAGAACATTTTTGGCCCAGTTATTCAAGTTTTCCGTAAAGCAATCTTTGAAAAAGTAAAAAACGGCATCAAAAATCTCATTCTTACGATTCCGTTGAAGATATTTTTATGCAGATTTTTTAAGCTTAATCTAGTTTGTCATTTGAGGGGACTTTTTTCAAAAAGTTCTTTAAGAAACTATTTTTATTCATAAAAAACTTCTTTTTTGGGGTATTTTCAAATCGGTCCAGCTCACTTAAATCTTAATATTTTTACGAAATATTTTGGTGGACGTCTTAAAATATAATAAGTTTTGTAATCCCGGCGGAAAAACCCCAACTTTTTTTGGTGATGCAGTCTAATATACATATATAAGAAAGAAGCCGTAAGCAGTTTTGTTTTTAATTAGCTATAAATTTTGAAAATCAATTAGGGTTTGGCTTAGACATTCGACTTTGACCAATACGTTCAGCACTTTTTCTAGTACTAAAATTTAAGTGAGACATCACATCATGGGATAAATTTTATTGATTGTTTGATGGGGTCTGCATATACATATATATTTATATACTAGTGAACAAAATAGCCGGACAAGACGTCGTTTAAAATAAAAAAATTAAAACTTTTCCGAATATTCTGTAATATTGCTCCACCATTTCTCAAGAAAAATTAACCATTTATAAATAGTTGTAAACAACGAAATGTTTTCTCTTAAATGGCATATATAAGTATTTTTCATCGGGCAAACCGAAATAAAGTTACGAGCAAGTATATGTATGCTTCAACCTATGAAAAACGCGTTTTTTACATTCAGCCATTATATATTAGTTTTGTTTATTTCACTTCAAATCTCACGAAATCATAAATGGAAGAGTATGGTTGACACCGGGTCAGCTGTTTAAGTATTTATGACCAAAGGGTTAAATAGTGTGAATGAATGTGGACAATATTTGTCACTTTACTGCTGTGCGCAAATGTGTGCCAAATCATTTGGATCTTTGGTAGCCAAATCGTTTGATCGCAAAACAAATCATTTGTACGTCGCTATCCAAATGCGCAAATGTGGACAATCTAAATTTGGAATTTTGGGTAAAAATGTACAAATCGTGTGATCCCTGCTTANATCGTGTGATCCCTGCTTAAGAGCGTTGCGTTGCGTGTTGGTTGTGTGATGACTTAGCTCACGTAAAATGTGCTGGTCTCAATGGTAGGGTGGCTGATATCATAACCGACAACAAAGGTGTTCGTTGGTCTTGCCCCAAGTGCAGATCAACCGAAGTTGACCTTTGTAAAATGTTTAGGAGCGGCAGAAGTGGCTTCCAGGAGTTTGGTAAGGAGTTAAAACTTCTAAACGAAAAGTTTAAGCGATATGAAGATGCATTTAAAGACTTTAAGTGCATTGAGTCCTCATCCTCTCCATTACCCAAGCTTAAACAAGATTCAAAAAAGCGGAAGCATGGAGGCGACAGCATTGTTCCTAATCCCATTGCTTTAGACATTGACACTCCGCCAACTGATTACACTGGTCTACAAATTTCAACTTTTTTTCTGCGAATAAGACGGGACC
>NW_016219262.1:0-1555 GCF_001687245.7 Rhagoletis zephyria | reverse complement strand
TTTGTAAAAGACTACAAAAAAATTCAAAAAATGTGTACCTAAATTTCAGACATTATTCTCAGAACTTTTAGAATTTTTTTGAGCAGTTTGATAGCCCATTCAATTTTAGTCTTACAATGTGCAAGTTTCAAGTGGCTTAAAATAACCTTTGATTTTTTAGAATTTTTTTTGCATTTATATGGAAGAAACCCGCAACATCTTCGGCAAAAAAAAGCTAGAAATCTGATCAAATAATCTCTGCCGCCTTGGTGGCTCAGCCAATGCTCCTACTGCCAGAGGCCATCCGCTTCCTCGAAAGCATGCCTTCTGCCATCAGCAAGCGGAGGAAATCATCTCTTAATGAGATAAAGTTTGAGCCCGTGCTTCAAAGCAAAACGGTACTAGTGTCCCGAACTCTGTAGAAGAGGAAGGAATTTCATGGTTTCAGAATTTTTCGATAATTTGAGTAACATGACAGATTCGAGGAGCTGTGGTCTGGCAACAGGCCTAAACCCTAGGCCCTAATGTGTCAGTGCGCGCATCTGGCGTTATGGAATGTAATCGATTCTAGATTAGGTTTCAGCGGCCACTTAAATGTTAGGAAAGCATGGTCTCAAGCCCGGGTCATTTTCGTAAGCACAAAGCATTTATTGAACTGCGAAAATATGGGTGTTTGAAAGCTTCAAAGGCTCCTTAGAGCGTTGGAAGTGTTGACCAATCATTTTATGTCGTTGTGCGGGGTCAAAAAGGTGGTTATTTAAATCGATATGCGAGAGCTTACAGGGTCATGATGAAGAGTGAGTCATTTATTCCCAGCCTGAAAGTATTCAACGTGGAAACCGTTGGTGGTAGCATAGGTATAGGAAAGACCAGATAAAGAAGGACTTCAATTAATTTGGTAGTTTTAGGTGGGGACAATTACAAGGATGAACGCCAATGAAGAAGAATTATCTCTGCTTAACTACATATGTAAGTAGACTGAGAATAGCAAAACGTGGAGAAATTTTCATTTAAACACCTAACAAGCCAACACCATTGGGTATAAAAGCGAACACAATGTTACTTAGTATATAACGGCCAACACACAGACCTACAAGCATACGTTTATACGAATAAGGTACAGGCTTTTAGCTCAGAGCCAGCAGAATGTTGGCACAACCTACGATTACATAGGCATTTCATTTCAGCGGCGTTTGCCAATAGTAGTACAAAGCNAGTAGTACAAAGCAATGCAGGAAAGCCAGCAGCAGACTGCAGCCTCAACTTCAAATGAGATGCCACCCGCATACAACTGTTTGCCGTTTCCTTTCTTCAAATATTTGTTTTTTTCTTCCCAAAAAAAAAACCCCGTGTTTTACTGCAATTTCACCCACTTTGTGGAAGCTTGTACTATATTTGTACTGGATACGTTTTCGCTTTTTTGTTTTTTGGCCAACAAAGAGTAGCTTACAAAAAAACACAAGAAGAAAAGATATCAACAGCGCCAAGCGTGTAAGTGAAAGCGTAATGCTGTACACGCGCGCCTGTTGGTATGCAAGGCATTTTGGAATTTTTTTTATTTTCTCTATTTTTTTTT
>NW_016219261.1:0-1555 GCF_001687245.7 Rhagoletis zephyria | reverse complement strand
ATATAATGTTGTCAAAAGTTGGTACACAGTTTTCTAGCTTCAGGATGGAATTCAAGAACTATGTATTAATTGAACTGATAAAATTAACTTTGAGGTCAATATTTGTAAAAAATAGTCGGACTGGTACGTTACAGAAAAAGACTGTTACGTTACCTGTGCGATATAGGTGTAGCGATAAGATTATAATTAGGTATTTAAATCGCTTTTTATGCATTAAGTAGCTGAGTTCAGTAGTTTTGCGATGTGACAAGTAATTCGAAGAAATTAAGAACATGATAATTATGAATACAGATTTCAAAGTTTCTAATGCTGTGCAGCTGTAGGTCGTTTCCGAAGTAATTTTCTGCGTAGAACTCGAACTCGATCTTAAAACTGCGCCAAGATGTTGAGTTTTTCGCGGTTAATTTCATGAAAAACGGCTTTAATGGCTTATTTTGTTTTCTCTATGCAATTTAGCACTATTCTTACCCTTCAAATGTTAGATTCGAGGACTTTTTGTAGTACTAGGTAAAATAGTCGAAATAATTCCAATAGATTTTTTATTATATAATCAGAATATCTTCTTGTTCTTTTAGCTTCTTATTTCGCTTCTTTTGAGTTCGTTCTTTTCTATAACTCTCACGTTTTTTTTCTACGTAATTCTTATCTTTTCAGTTTACGTAAGTTAGAAAAAAAAGTTTTAAAATGAGCCCCATGTTTAACTAAATAGGAAAACAAGGGTGCCTAAAAATTTAATTAGTTCAAAAGACTGTTACGTTACAAATAGCTGCCCACCGAAAACATATTGGTAATGAAGAGTATTTGGAACTATTTCATTTTACTGCTCGAAGAAAACTATATTTTCCCTTTTTTTAGCTTGGTGGATTCCGCGCCAAAAAACTTTTTAGTATTTTGGACTGTTACATTATATTAAAAAATACTGCGGACTTGATTTTCATATAGAAAGCGAATCCCTGATTTTTTTGTCATATATTTTTTTTATTAACTTTAAAATAATACAAGGCAAGCGAAGAGAGGCAAGTATAATGAAAAAAAGTGGTGCACCTTAAATATAAGCTACCCTTTAGTTTCATGTTGTGCTTTATCAATTTTCGTTTATATAAAGGTATCTCAAGATTAAGTGAATTTTCATGTTCGAGAGAAGGAGATTCGTATTAATATTGATGTTGTCCGATACCTTACAATATGTATGACCCAGAAATAATCCAAAATCTGCGAAACCTGAGAAAAAAAATTTTCCCCCTTGGTTTCGTTTTCGGCGATTTGGGCCATATGTTGGGTTTAGAATTTAAACAGTTCGGTTTAAATTTTAAACCCAAACATTTTCATAATTAAGAATTAAAAAAAATCTTAAACTTCATGCTCCGTCTGATGGGGATTGAACCCGGTAGCAACCAACTACAACTACAACCATGCATGTAAATCAGTGATGCACACGGGAGTCTCCGGGAGCTACTCGGCTTTCACACACAAGTCGTGTATGCGCAGCTACCGAACTTATGCGCCGCTAGCATGATTCAATAATACAAGGTTAGATAATTATTGACAGCTGCGG
>NW_016219259.1:0-1555 GCF_001687245.7 Rhagoletis zephyria | reverse complement strand
CTCGTTATATTTGCCAAAATAATTTAGCCGAGACTTGCACTGCCGAACTAGTTATGAAGTAGTTCGAGGGCGGGTCAATGCAAGTGAAGCTTGGCTGCCACTGCAGACACGTAAACTCCTTCCCCTCCACCAATTTTCCACCACGTAGACCATGGCCTTGAGGATTGCAAGTACCAAGAGAATACCCCAGAGCCTGATCCAGAGTCAGTTTTGGAGCCATCAGTGAAAATTCGACAATGTGTGAGTCCGGGCTCAGTATTACACCAACATTCAGCCTCAGGGAATTCAACATTATAGAATAGGCATACTATCCTGTGGCATTGAAAAGACAAAAGTGCTCAGATCTGTGCCGCCAGCAATTTCCGCTTCCGCATACTGTTTAGTCCGCAGGTGGCCATTAACACTTCCCCACGTATGAAGACACAAAGTGAAGGTAAGTGCAACAATGCATTAAGAATAAATGTACTCAGCTTTAGCCAAAATAAGAAGAAGAAGATTTAGTCCATAAGAATAATAATTAGGTATTTATAATTTTTTATCTTTTTGATAATTAAATTAAAAACTTAAGAAATAGGGATGCCCTCCTTTGTGATTGGTGGGATATTTGGCTCCAGAATGTAATTAAATATGAGCTATAATTACAACCATTACTAAGTTTTCGTAACTACTATTTCAAATAATGTGACTGGTGGAGCACTGAAAATCCCTCTTTTTACCTTTAGTGCACAAAGACGCATTTTAGCCAAAACACTTAATTTCCATTGCATATGCGTAATGTATGCCTTCTTTTTCATAAATCCTTAGACTTTTATAACCTTCATAGAAATATTAAAAACTATTTAAAATTGTGACTGGTGGTACAGGTGTTTGTGANTTTACGTTCTTGACTAATTTCAGCTTAGTACGGAATCAGCGTTGCCGTTTGACGTTGACGTTTTTAACGTCATTTGGATGTTTTTTGTATCCTGTTGACGTTTGGACGTTTTTTGTGTAAAAAATTACGTTTTTTAACTTCCCAGTAATTTTTCTCTGTTACTAAATCTTGTAAGTAGAACTGATTTTGAATTGTTTTCTTAATAAATCTTTCAAAGCTTTGTTTTTTGCAGCAACTACTTCAAACGATATTTATTCTTTGGACACAGATGACTTAAATATGATGCAAATCAAGCGTACGCGCATTTTTTTGGATTCTTGGAATAAGGATCCCGTGTTCAAAGGCTGGTTATGTAAACACTTGAGGTTACGAGGCTTAATGCAATGTTTGCAATTGCACATTAAAAGCCAAATCAGGAAAAGCTGATCTATTGCAACACGCACGCTCGCAAAAGCACCAAAAAAGCTGTAGCAGCATAAAAAGTCAGAAAAAAGTAGGCGACTTTTCTAAGACTTCATTGAAAATGTAATGAACGCAAAAAAGGCTGAAATATTTCTATGTACCTTCTTAGCGGGATGTAATTTAGCATTTTCGACAACCGACCACCTAACCAAATGTCTTCAAAAAAAAAAATATGTAATAAAAATCAACGCAATTCTTTATCACACATTATTGCCCTGG
>NW_016219257.1:1342-1556 GCF_001687245.7 Rhagoletis zephyria | reverse complement strand
CATTTTTCTTATCACCATCATGATGATGATGGTGGTGGTGATGCTCTTCCCCGCCCTTATTGAGTCCTGCTTCTTCTTGATTGTGGTGGTGATGGTGGTGACCATTTTCACCCCCCTCACTGTCATCACTGATGCTCACCTTTTGATCGTGATCCTGGTGATCATGGTGGTGGTGGTGGTGTTCACTTTTGCTCAGCTCGGCGTCGGTTGCATC
>NW_016219257.1:300-1266 GCF_001687245.7 Rhagoletis zephyria | reverse complement strand
AGGTAAATGTTAGTTGCTGTGCAGTTTAAGCTCATGTTAAAGATCATCATCATTTCTAAACAGTTGTAAGGATCAGCGACTGTCACCAAAAGGGCATTTGTGGATATGTTATGCAAACTGTTTCTTTCTTTGATTTATTGTTCAGTTTTAATTTAAGTTTTTTGTTTTTTTAACTTTAAACGTAGAGCAAGGCTCATTAGGATTGTTAGAGTTATGGCAAAATCACACGATTTTCAAGCAAAGCTGATTACCAATACTTTTAATGTCTGCCTGGTACCAGAGATTTAAAATCAATTGACATTTGAAAACCCAAATTATGCAATTTTACTTTTAAAACTAAACTAAATTTTAATTTATTGTAATTGACAAATTGTTTTTCTAAAAATTAAAAAACACACTTTTAGCTTCTTTGATTAAAAATATCCCCCCTCAAACTGATCAAATAAAAACATTTTTCATTTTTTCTTATTCTTATTGGCAATACTCAGCAGCTCTTTCAGCTTCTCCACGTGTTCCTTAATGCTCTTAGTGGAGAACTGGCGGTTGAGCTTCCCAAAGAACTGCTTCACCTCTTCCAACTTTTTCTTATGCAAACTGTCACCCTCAATGGACTTCTTCGAGTGGTCGTTCCACTTCATCGTCTCCTCGAGGTCGGCCAGCGCCGTTCGACCGAGGTAGACCTGAATGGCCTTCTTAATTTCCTTTGCCTTTGCCGCCACGTGAGGGTGCTGCGCCACCACCTTATCAATCGTCCGCAGCTGGCCGCTGAAGAGCCACGGAGTGTCAGGGACCGAGCGGAACCAGTCGCTGATGCGACTCTCCTCAGCCAGGTTCGAATGGCCGCCAAAGTAGAAGAAGGAACTTACACTATGGCTCTGGAAACTCTCGTCAACCTGCTTCTGTTTCACCTCCACCTTCAGGCTCATTTTGGCGACGTGCAGGAAGCTGGCCTTCAGATTGGCGGAC
>NW_016219257.1:0-194 GCF_001687245.7 Rhagoletis zephyria | reverse complement strand
TTCAGTGCCGAGCTGAACTTGTGCGACAGGCGGACGCGGTCTTTGAACTCGATTTCGTAGTTTGCCTCGTGCGCTTGCGTCTACAAAAAAATAATAATTGAAAAAAAGAGTTTAAATTTTTAAACATTTTAAATGATTAGGTTTTACAGTACCAGCGTGACCGTTTTGTTCTTTTTTAGCATATTCTCTTTGGC
>NW_016219256.1:0-1556 GCF_001687245.7 Rhagoletis zephyria | reverse complement strand
GTTGTCGTTAAATGCTTAAGAATCACGTAAGGCGTTGCACGTGATGATCACAAGCCGACTAATGTAGAAACATGGAATTTATTTGATTTTATTGCAGATATGTATGTACATGCAACGCTAACTTATCAGCACTGAAACGCCTACGAACAATTGATTTCGTAATTTCTCACCGAAATTCAAATGAAGCAGACGAAAATTTAGCTTACTTTATGACTTCCTGCTGCAATCAAATTCAATAAAACTTCTGTTGGAAACACAAATAAAATCGAACGCAGGCGCAGACATAAAATCACACTTGCACATCCGCACACAGACACACACACACACATAAACGTGTAACAACAAAAATTAAGCTACAACAAACATAAAACTACATATTGTTAGAACGACGAAAAGATGTGAAGCACAAACAAAAATCGTTCAAAAAGTTGAAAGTACTCGTAATCCCAATGAAAGCGCGGCAGCACGCGACATGCAAAATCGATGATGGCTGTAGGAGAGGGACTTGCGAAGAATGTTTGTTGTGTTTGCGTAGCGATGCGGGAAAAGTGAAAAGCCAACAGAATGAAATGTGACTAAGAAAACTTGCAAATATGTTTGTTGTTGTGTAAGTAAATGCACAAATACATGTACAAAGTGCTGCTATATATATTAAACTCTATACCAATTTGTTTTAATGTAAAATACTTCGCTCTCACTGCGATTTCAGTCAGTGTGCCACAGAGGAAAGGCAGCCTCGTTGCGCTGCTTGGTGAGTGCGGCAATTAGTTAGCAAGTTGCGGAGTGGTAAGCGAAACGTTGCCAAACACTCTGATAGAGTAAAATCAATAAGAAGTAGTTAGAGTTGCCGGTTTAGTTAATTAGTGATGGAATATAAATTTTTGGAAGAATTGTACGTGGATTAATACAACGTTACCTCGTCACTTAAATTTACTAGTCTGCTCTACATAAATTATGTACTTTCATAAAATGTACTTTCATAAAATGTATTTCTTTATAGCTAAATTAGTTTAAAAATAATCACAAGAATGTCTGTTGGCAAGCGGTTTATATCAGGAACCGAGAATAAGTTAAGATTTTTATTTTAAGCTCTTTGCAAAAACGCTATTTTTTTATTTTTATTTTTTTAACCAAAATAATCACTGTTTTGAATAATTTTCTTTAACAATTTCAAGCAAAATTAGAAATAGGGAGTATTTTAAGAGGGCTTAAGTATTCCAGATCTTTTGGAGCGATAAGTGATCGGTGCTCAATTCTTTATCCTTTTACTTTTTTATGGAATGGCCAAAGTTTCAAATATTTCTGACACTACTTTCTACTACTTACATTGCCTTAGAAACGCATTTTCTGGTCGGTCGCCAAAAGATGGCGCTATGCGAATGTCTTCTAATACAGCTACCAAATAGAAGGTCTTCTGGGAAATTTAATGTCTGAAAGTGTTTTTGTAGGAGCGCTGCTCATCTTGCCGGTTAAGCACTGAACCGATTGAGTCCAAATTCATTACATCATACCGATATGTTTTTAATAGGGTCTACTGTGCTAGTGACAAAAAAAAA
>NW_016219255.1:0-1556 GCF_001687245.7 Rhagoletis zephyria | reverse complement strand
TTTTATTTTTTATTTTATTTTATTTTATTTTATTTTATTTTATTTTTTTGAAGTTCAACAAATCCCTCAGCTTTTGCTGTGTGGCAAAGTTGCGTGGAGCATCATCGCCGTTACAGCTGAGTAAACACTCAAACGCTTAATGTTTTGTAGCAATTTAAGGTCACTCGTACGTTATGAAGTATTCATTATACTTCAACCCGCAAAATTAATAGCCATGGAAGATTTCCCTTGATTTTAAATGGCTGCGAAAGGCGAAGTACCATGGCTTCGAAATATTACAGTAAACGCTGGAGTAATTTTTTCAAGTTTTACCCAGGGATGGGCAAACTTAAATATTTTTGTGCTTAAAGTACCTGCTTGTGTATATAGACGTCGAAATGGTAACGGTAAAACAAAACTTTGGTATTTACGAGTTGCTAAATATGTATTAAAGTATGTAAATACTGTACGATATTTAGGAGATACCAAATTTGAAATACTTAAGTATTTGAGGGTGCTTCATAATTTTCGGGACTTTTCGTAACTTTTGAAAAACTTTCTGGATGTTTCCGGGACTCTTCGTATTCTACTTTTCAGAATTGTTTTCCTTTTCTTAAAGGATTTCGGTGATTTTTAAGGTACTTTTTTACTCTGCTTCACAATTTTCGAGAGTTTTCAAAACTTTCCCAAATTTTTGCTAAATTTGTGTTTCTTTCTTTGGGATTTCTTTTTATTTATTTTTTGGTAATTTGTTTTTATTTGAATTTTTAATACTTTTTGGAATTGTTCTTNCTTTCTCGCATTAACTCACTTCCGAACGGGTGTTCGGTTGCTATCCAGAGGATATTCCCACCAAAAATAAGAATGATATATATACATTAGAATGCACCATTCTCCACAAAAAAAACGGCATTGTTTATTACGGATATATACAATTTATTATATTCTATCCAAATCATTTTCAAAAGTGTATACCTCTCTAAAGTATACTTTTCTAAAAAATCACCTCAGATGATAGAAGGATTAAAGCTTTCAAGGTCTGCGTTTAAATTAAAAAAAAAATGTATCAACGGCATCAAAATGATGAGATTTTTGGTTGTATTTTCAATTCGATCCAGCTCACCTATTTTTCGAAATGGAATAATCGAACTTTTTTTTGTGATGCACCCCAATAAGGAGACTCTGCGCCATGAACTTGAATCGTCAATAAAATCCATGAATTGATATTGGACGAACGGAGAATCAAATTTCGTGAGATGGCTTAGGTTGAAGGTACATGTGTCAGCTGGGTAAATGTTTGGGTATGGAAAAGCTATCGCTAACACTCGTCATACAAATCTTTGCAGTGTTTCGTAACCTTAAATAAAACATGGATCCATCACAACACAACAGAGAGCAGGGAACAGTTAAAGTGGGGCACTTCTCCGGTTGCACGTGTAGTTATTACAGATGGCCACGCGTGGTCTGTCTGTCAACAAGGGCATGCCGACATTTTTTTGATTGTATGCACGCATTATCATTCACACAGGTTACCTTAAAAAAGGTACACCGATTACTAGTGAATACTATTTAGAGCT
>NW_016219254.1:0-1556 GCF_001687245.7 Rhagoletis zephyria | reverse complement strand
TTAAATTACTGGCGGTATTAAAATCAATTAACCAAATTAATTAGCGCGCGGCTTTAAGTAGTTTAATCATCAAATTGATTCCTTTATTTGGAATAATGTAAATCCAAAAGCCGTTAAATACGAAACACTAGGGAAGGGAATGCTAACGAAAGCTGTAATTCAATAATGAAAGCTGCTTAAATACGTATTTATGTAATTGGAACGTCAAGCGGAAGCAGAGGTCTTNTACAAATGTATATGGGGCGTTCCATACCAAAACGGTCGGGGTTTACACTTCATTTTTAGGGTTGATGCATAAACATAAATAATAAATAAATATGAAATTTGAGCTTGATTAATACATTTTTAAAAACTTTACAGCACAAAAACAAAAACAAATCGATTTAAGAGTTTTCCAAATATCTCGAGAACGGAGGGAGGAAAAAATTGGAAAATATTCACAATTCTCTATGAAAGGAAATATTTTTAAAATTGTTTTTCGTGAAAAATTTTTCACATACGAACTTGTTGTTAAAAAAAAATGGTTTTTAACAATATGCCATCTCAAAAAAAAATTAAAAAAAATCGCAATCGTAGCTCTGAGTATTGCGCAATATTTAAGCATAGTATTACGGGGTGCACTCTACAATAATTTGAGTTATAAATTTTTTTACACCGAAATTGAGTAAAATGAGTACATTACAAATTTACAATTTTTTTTATTTTTTCTAGAATTTTTTTGAATATGCAGATTTGGAACCCATTAAATCTAAAAGTTTAAGTAGATAAATGAGAATAAAAAATAATAAAACAATAAAAAAGTCTTTAAAAGAAAAAAAATATATTTTCCTTTTTAAAACAATACCTAAAATCAAAAAATAATAAACCAATAAAAAAGTCTTTAAAAGAAAAAAAAAATATGTTTCTTTTTAAAACAATACCTAGGATTAAAAAATTAAAGAGGAAACAGATTTTATCGAAAAAAAAAATACATAAAATTAGTGAATAACTCAGTGAAAGGCAAGACCAACCAGTATATTTGCATATGTGTATATATGTATGTTGAAAAAATATTTATTGGACAAAAAAAGTGGTTAAGCCCTGTGGTCAATAGAGCTGGAAAAAAATCCATGAGTATCATCGATACGTCGATGGTTTGTGTTTAAAAAAATACTATCGATGTTTTAATACTATCGATACTATAGACTGTAATGTAAGACCAATTAGTATATTATCTCTCGTGTATATGCTTATGAGTGTCAATAAAAAATGATGAAAAATAAATAACTCTATTTAAGCGCATTTTCCACTGCCAAAAAAATCTTAAATTTCCTTTTAAATTATCTTCATCATCATCCGGCACCCCAAGATTAAGTTACAAACTTTTTGGTATGTTTAAATTTACAGATTTGTTTGTTTACTTTTAAACTATTAGGCTTCTGCGTTAAAAAAATATCGTGTATACAATTACATAATTATACTTTATCGGTGCAGGTTGATTTGAGATTTGATAAAATTAAAAACCTTAACTATGCGAGACCTCTGGCTAAGGTGGGCAAAATATTCAGCCCTGTTCT
>NW_016219253.1:0-1556 GCF_001687245.7 Rhagoletis zephyria | reverse complement strand
GGGTACAGAAATAAAATCTAACATCTTTAATATTTTTCATATTTGTATATAAACGCGGGGTGAAACCCGCGGGTATAAGCTAGTTAACTAATATAACGAAAAATTTTTACACCTTTAGGTAATTTTTCAGTTTTTTTTTCTATACCAACGCATTATTTGCATATGTATATCTATGCAAGTATGTATGTATATTACAGGTAGTTATTCAATTCATCACATTGTGTTTACAATGTAATTGTAAATCATTGACACGGAGTGCTTGTAAATCAGTTTCATCTCTAAATAGTATTGAATACAAACTTTCCATCAACAAATTTATAATGTTAAAAAAAATAAGTAAATTATCAGACGGCGTATAAATTTCTGACTTTTGTTGTTTGACTTATGTTTAAAGAGATTCATCTCTGAAAACTCGCAGCATATACTCTGCCAATTTGCTAAACATACACCTTCCAATACATTTTTCTGGTCCTCAATCAATCGCCTGATTTGGGAAATAATAAGTGATTCCGCACAAAAAAACAACTTCTGTTACACCTCGTTATACAAAACCTTGGTTATTACCAAGGCATAACAAGGTAGAAGTGATTTCGACATTTCTCTCTTTTGAACTGCGACTGAAATGTCAACTCTTAACCCTATAGTATTCAAAAAATTTTTTTTTTTATAAATTTTCAATTGTGAGCTGTGCGACTGATTTTAAATACATAATAAAATGAAAAGGAATTGCGAGCGGTGCTTTGTGTTTATCAAGAGCCTGGACAACAAACTTATGCCTTATTTTAAACCTTCGAATTGTCAAGTGAAGCGACAACGGTGGGCAAATTGCTGCGATGTTTCATTCGGAGACTCTTCACGTGTGGTCGTGACTTTATTTGTTGCCTATCGCAGCCGAGTATTTCTAAGTGGACGCGTTTGGTCCCAGGTGCAGGATTTATCATACCGAATATGAAAAGAAAATCTCCCTTTCATATACATACATGGATAGGCAAAATTTCAAATAGTGGTCTGATAAAACCTAAACCAGTATTCCTTGTTGACATAAAGAAACTGAAAGTAAATTTTAATAAATTTAATGGAAAGGAAATTTCGCATAGCAAAAATTTAATAGCTAAATTATTGAAATTAAGTTCTCATGTAAATTTAGAAGAATCAAACTTTTTTTAATGTCTAATATACTTTAGAATTAAGTATTTGAATAAAAAAATAAATGCTCAAAAACATTGGGATAGTAAAAGCAAGAAAATTGTCAAAACGGTTTTATAAATGAGTGGGTTTCATTTAGTGTTTTATTTTGGGTAAGTATGTATTTCCACATTTACATTAAACCGAAAATTCAATAAATAAAATGAAGCTGATTTTAATGAGATTTTAAATATNTACTTTAGAATTAAGTATTTGAATAAAAAAATAAATGCTCAAAAACATTGGGATAGTAAAAGCAAGAAAATTGTCAAAACGGTTTTATAAATGAGTGGGTTTCATTTAGTGTTTTATTTTGGGTAGATAAGTATGTATTTCCACATTTACATTAAACCGAAAATTCAATAAATAAA
>NW_016219252.1:0-1556 GCF_001687245.7 Rhagoletis zephyria | reverse complement strand
CCATATTTATGGACCGACTTCGTTACAATTTGCGATGTGTATTAGATACATAGTAAGAAACATATTTACAAAAAATGGCCCCGCTAGATGACGCTTTAGTCGAAATAGTAGCAGATATAATTTGATTTCTAATTTTCTTGTAGCATTTTTTTCGGCAGTTTCCAACTTTTGCATTAAATATACTGTTTTGAAAGGGCTGTGAAAAGTTCAAAATAAGGGCACTTAGAAAAATGTCTACGCAATAAAATTTCGTATGCAAGAAAACTACTGACAGTTCGTATGCGAGCGCCCATTGCACAGTGGTTCAAAATTTACATTTTGTCTTCACAATTCACTGGAGCCTTCATTTTTCACTAAATTTGATTAGTCTTTTTTAAACAAAAGATAATAAAACTTCCAAGAAACCAGGTGAACCCGATTTTGAATTTTGTATTAAAATTTTTAGTGCAAAGTGCAGAAAAAGTAGCAATTTTGAAGAAAATCGATTCTCCTGTTCCAGTTAATAAAAGTTACAAAATAAAAATCAGTTGTAGGGTTCTTTAATAACGAAAAAATATAAAAAAAAATAAAAATTTTAAAAGTTATAGAGAAAAATGTTAACCAAAAAAATTATTTATTTTTTTGCTTTATAAAAATTTTGGGTAAGTAGTTTTATAGATAATTCAATTTTAGTTTAACAAAGTGCAAGTTGCAAGTGATTTTTTATAACACTTCAACTTTTTCTGGTGAAATTTTGTTTTCGTTTAGGGGGAACCTTACAATTGTTTTCACCTAATAACCAAAAATTCAAAAATCGGGTTCATTTGTTTTAAATCCGATCATGAAGAAATTAACGATAATTTTAAATTTTTATATGAGAATTGAAGTCGGTTTTATTTTTTACTTAAAAATTACTTATTGAAATAAAGCATTCCTAAGCTCAACCAAATTAAAACATTTTCCTAACTTGTAAATTACTTTTTAATTTTACCTTTGTGAGCAGGTGGCAACGCTATTGAAGTATATTTTCGGAATTGTTTTTGTACTCCATTTGCTTGACACATTGCTGTGAGACTATTTTAATTTGATAATTAGTAGACTATAATTTGTAAACAGGTGGCAACGTTCTTATAAGAAAACAATCATTTTGGAACACCTTTTGTTTGACATTTACACTATTGTAATATTTTGTTTAACTTACAATTTAATTGATTTTAGTTTTGGCAGATGTTGGCAAGTCTCTTCTAAAACTATTATAACTGCTTTAATCCAGGTTGCAATCTATCTGTGCGTCCACATTTTTTGAAATACTCTCTCGATCACTCACTCAACAACTTTCACATTTATAATACTAAATACATAGTAGGATTATCCATATGTAGGTATGATTGGTTGGTTTGTGTCACTATGATAGCCAGTAGTTACTGACACGGCAATCAAATTCAAGGTGGTCCGTTCCGATAGTTCATATATATTTAATTCTGTTCTCCGCTCTAATGTTTCAATTCACAATTTTCTATTTGCTAGCAGATACCACCATGCCATGTTTGTGCCATTAAGTATGTATGTATGTAGGT